>NC_056732.1:1799998607-1800176107 GCF_019279795.1 Protopterus annectens
TGCAGTAGTGCAGCGGTTAGCACTGTCACCTCATAGCAAGAGGTTCTCTGATTCGATTCTTGGCTAGGGTACCTTCTATGCACAGTCTGCATGTCCTCCCTTTGTTCATGTGGACTTCCTGTGGGTACTCCGGTTTCATCCCACATTCCAAAGACATGCATCTAGAGCATTTTTCCCTGGGCCTCTGCTCAAAATGGGTCTGTCCCAGTCAGACGTTCCCAGTAAATAAGAAGTTATGTACTCACCATAACGTTCCATGTTTGTTGTCCATGATCTCTCCTTCATTCTTGCTGGTTGGGTTAGGAACCAAGCATCGGTTCTGAGTCAGAATATTACTAGAACTCGAGAGCTTCCACTGGCTTGAGGCTATACCCCATCCCGTGATGCCTAGGGATGATTACCCAGACCTTGTTTGCAGATTACTAACATGTTAGAAGCCATATAGTAAAAGAAAGGTAACAATTCTTAGTCTATGACTCACGAGGCCAGAAGGGAAGCAGAGAACATTTTATACCAATAAAAATTTCCTCTCGATCCTCCAGGAGCGAAGGTTGGGGGAAGGAGGGTGGGATGCAAGAATGAAGGCGAGATCATGGACAACAAACAGGGAATGTTATGGTGAGTACATAACTTCTTAATGTTATGTTGTCCTATCTCGCCTTCATTCTTGGTGGTTGGGACTGCGTCCCCAGGACCTTCTTTCTTGGGTGGCTCAAGGGAATAAGCTCTTCAGAACAGTGGAACCAAAGGAAGCCCTGTTCTGGGAGGCCACAACTACTTTGCAATGAGTGATGAAAGTATGAGGATTGACCCATGTGGCTGCCGCACAAATGGAGTCCATAGGTAATCTGGCCTTAATGGTGGTTGAAGTTGACATAGCTCTTGTTGAGTGAGCCCCTAATATTTCCTGCCAATTGTTTATGTTGAGAATTATACGCATAGGTAATAATGTCATTAAGCCATTTTGATAAGGTAACTTTAGAAACTGGTGCACCTTTTCTATTATCTGAAAAGGAGATGAATAGCTGGTCAGATTTTCTAAACTCCTTTGCTCTGTGCAAGTAGAACCGTAACTGCTTGTGGATGTCCAATTGGTGTAACGTATATTCTGCCCTGTTGCCATAGTTTGGAAAGAAGACAGGTAGGTCAATGGACTGATTCATAGGTCTCAGAACATACTCTGGGAAGGAATGAAGGATTTGTTCTAAGAGAAACTCTGCCTTTATGAAAAAACAGATAGGGAGGGCGTATGGACAGAGCTTGGAGCTCTGAAACCCTACTAGCAGAAGTAATGGCTGTTAAAAAGACGGTTTTCTGGGTCAGAAATTTTAGCTCACAAGAGGAGGCTGGTTCATAAGGTGGAAGAATCAGAGTAGTCACTACCAAACTGAAGCCCCAAGGAGGTGGTGGTTCCCTTATTGGGGGCCTTAGTAGAAAGGTACCTCTCAGGAAGGCTTTGCACAATCTGTGAGACATTATTTTTGATCTCATGTCACCTATGTGGTAGTTATATATGGCAGCTAATTGTACTCATATGGTAGCTGCTGCAGCACCTTCATTGAAAATCTCTGCTAAGAAATTTTAAATTTTACTTACAGGGGCTGTAAAGGGGTCTATGTGATTCTTAGAAGCCCAACAAGAAAACATTTTCCATTTGTCAGCATACAGTTTTCTAGTTGTTGTCTTATGCGATGAAACTAGAATGTGACGCACTGCAAGGGATATGTCTGGAAGCCTGGCTAAGAGTGGAAGTGGACCAGCCAAGCTGTCAGCTTGAGGGTTTGGATAGAAGGATGGAGCGTTCCTGATTGATGAGTTAGAAGATCTGGTACCGGGTCCAGAATCCACGGCTCTCCTCGGAGATGGGGCCATAGGAAGGGGAATGAGATTTGATGAAGCCAGTATGGAGCGATGAGAATTAACCTGCAGCACAATGATCTGGCTTTCTGTAGAACTTTGGGGATTAGAGGAAACAGGGGAAAAGCATAAAGAAGCCCCAGGGTCCAATCGTGAACAAGTGCATCCCTTTGTGACTCCCCCAGAGGGGGGATTAGGGCAAGGTAGCTGCTGCATTTGATGTTTATGAATGTGGAAAAGAGGTCAGAGCAAGGCTGGCCCCACTTGTGAGAAATTTGGTTCACAATTTCCTGTTTCAAGGGCCACTCATGAGGCATCAGAATTGCTCTGCTTAATTTGTCCACTGTCACATTGTATTTCCCTGGAATGCGCATTGCAATCAGAAAACGTTGAGAAGATATTCCCCATTGCCATACTCTCTGAGCCTCTCGACACAGGGGGTAGGATCTGGTTCCACCTCGTTTGTTGATGTACCACACTACTGACATATTGTCTGTCTGTATTGCAATTGTACCCAGTGGAAGACAGTTTTGGGATGCCTGCAATGACAGAAGCATCACTCTCACCTCTAGGACATTGATGTGCAAATAGTACTCGTGTTCCTGTCAAATTCTTTGGACATCTTTCCCAGATAATGCCCCCCCTACCCTATCTGGGAAGCATCCATGGTCACTGTAGCTACTGGTTGGAGGAGAGTGAATGGCCTGCCTAGAGTCACCTGTGTGGATTACAGCCACCAGCGTAGATCCCTCTTGCAGGAGTCTGTGATGAAGATCTTGTGAGACATGGGCAACTCCTGCATTGACCATTGAGCAAAGAGTAGCCGATGTAGGACCCTCATATGTAGATGTGGCAGAGGTACTAGTGTTATAGCAGCCACAATAGTGCTTAAGACCTTTAGAACAAACTTTGCCTGTACTTTTTGCTTCAAAAGCAGGATGAACACTTGATGGTGCAGTGCCTGTACCCTGTCGTGAGGCAATTTTGCTACCATGTCTTTTGTGTTTAAGTCTGCTCCTATGTATGTAATATGCTGTGATGGCAACAAGGCAGATTTTTCAAAATGTATTGCAATGCCCAGTTTTGAGCATAGATGGATGGTGCTGTCTCTTTTTGTTAGTAGATGCTCGGTGGTGGAGGTCAGGAGCCAGTCGTCTAAGTATGGAAACACCCGGAATCCTAGACACCTCAGGTGAGCCATGACTACTGCCATGCATTTGGTAAACACTCTGGGAGCTGTAGTGAGGTCAAAGGGCACACTTCTGAATTGGAAATGGCTGGCTCCCAGTCAGAAACCCAGATATCTCCTGGATCGCCTGTCCATTTTTATATGGTAGTACACATTCTGACGACCAATTGAGCACATCTAATTGTCTTGTCCCAGAAAGGGGAGTATAGACTGCAGTGTCACTATCTGGAACTTTGCTTTTTTTTACAGACTTGTTCAGCCTGCTGAGATCCAAGATGGGTTTCCAGTCCCTTGTGTTCTTTGGAACTAAAAAGAACCTTGAGAAAGTTCCAGATCCGATTTGGTCTATGGGGACTTCTTGGATGACTCTTTTTCTTAGCAACCTTTGTATCTCTAGGGTTGCTTGATCCCTTTGACAGGGTGGAATGTCTGGGACTGATTTTGTTTGTGGGGGTGGGATGGAGAAGGGTATGTTGTATCCCCTGGATATTATCAACTGCACCCATTTGTCTTGAGTGATGTTCAGCCAGGCTTTTGGGTACAATGACAGACTGCCCCTGACTGCCTCCAGAGGTGGGCAGGCGGGCCTCCTTTCAGGAGTGCTCGAAGTGCCTGTCAGACAACGCATCTCTGTTGCCCTGATTTTGCAGATCCCCTCTGCCACGAGATCTGTGTCTTCCATTGTTATTTCCCCTTCTGCCCCTGGGGGAAATGTCACCACATGTCCAGCAAAGCTCTTACGGATTTATGGAACCACATTTTCCCACCTTTCTGGCCTTTGGGATAAGGCTTGGTAGGGACGGAAAAACATACTCCTGCAACAGACAGAGTTTTACCTTCTTCCTCGCACCTACTGAGAGTTTCTTTAACTTTTGGCCCGAACAAGGATGAGCCTTCAAAAGGGGCATTTACAAAGGAAGACTTGAAGGGTTCAATGAACTCACAAAGGCGCATCCAGGAATGTCTCCTCAGAGCTATTCCTGTACCTGCTGCCCTACTCGCTCAATCAGCTGTGTACGAGATGAGCCTCATGGAGTAGTTGACTACAGAGCTTAAGGTTGCTAGCTGGGAGGTCACCTTATCTGACACCCCACAGCTATAGAACCTTCCAGGGTATCTCCTAGCTCCTTCAGGAGATCACTTTGGAGTCTGGTAAAGTGGGTTAAATAGTTCAGTGACCTGAGTCTAAAGGCTGCTGACGAGAACATAAGCTTCCTATATCTGTTTATTGTTCGAGATTCCTTATTCGGAGGATGGACCGATGAAGAAGTATCAGCTAACTCCTTTTTGGTGGCCACCACCACCACCATCTACCAGGGCACCTTTGGTGACAAACTCCTTATCTGAAGGGGCAGTTATGAATTTGTTGGGCCTCCTCGGAACAGGTTCCACAGATTCTGAAGAGCCCCATGCCTTTCAACTGACTACACCAAGGAGCTGGTGAAAAGGTGCAGACACCCAAGAGGTGGATGGTTGAGATCCAAATGCCTCCAGGTATGCGGACTCATCATCAGAAGGGATGAGAGTCTTCCAGCCACCTCTCTGTTTCAGGATCTCTAGGAAATCTGAGAAGGAGACATCCTCAGAGGGTGACCATCTGAGTCCTTTAAGTCCGTATCAGAAGTAAAAGACTTCTTAGAGAAGTCTAGATGTTTCCTCTTACAAGTTCTCTTCTGGAGGGCTCCTCTGGGGAGGTTTCACAAGAGAGTGACTCACCCAATGGGGCATCCTGGGGCCTTGGTTCTCTACACCTGTGAGAGAGCGATGGTACAGAAGCAGACACTGGCATTTTTGGGGGAAGATTGCCTGGATCCGAGGGTGGAGTTGTCAGAGGTGACAGCACATTCCTCATCACCTCGAAGGCACCAGGACCCAGGCCTGAGGGAGCTTCTGACACAGAAGAACCAGGAAACTTCCCCCGTACCAAGGAGTTGGGCTCTGAGGCCAATTTAGGTGCCAAGCCAAACCATGACATATTGAACATGAGTCTTGGAGGTGCACCGCACCTAAACAGTAGACACAACTAGTGTGTCCATCCATTAAGGACATTTTCTGAGTACAGGAATCGCATTTTTTGAAGCCAGACTGCTTCACTTCTCTGCCTTCCTTGGACATAGTAACAACCAACTTAACAACCACAACAATATTGTCCAGGAACTATTTAAAAGATAGAGATAATAATGCTAGCAAAAAACTATTAAGCTATCAAACACCACACTAAACAAAAAAGTAATTATCTAGCTTCTACTCAACCTTTTTTTTTAAGCACTCAAGCAGGGAGAAAAGGGGGGGGGGGTAGAAGAGGAGAGGTCTCTAACTAAAATGATGATAACCCTCCAGACAGAGGAGATGTCTCTAACTCAAATGATGAAACCTCTTTGAAAAAGAAGGAAAAAGTTGTCCTCTAACTTAAATGGACAGAAGAGGAAAGAAAAACAAACCCTCTAACTGAAACAGGTACATTAAGTTTTAAGATTTAGAGTTTAAAAAGACGGGACAGGGAGATGTAGGGAGATGTAGGCCTAGCAAAAACAATGGCCAGCCACAACAAGCACACAAGCAAGAAAAAATTTAGGGATTCACTACAGTGAAACCTAAAACACAGTCAGCTAGTAAAACAGAACAATATATATATAAAATATTGTGAAATAGACTAATAGACTAATAATATCCAAAAACGAAGTTCACTTAGCCTGAGCCTACTGAGAAGTACCCAATCTAGTTTAGCAGCAAACGAGATCTGGAAATCTTCCCAAGGCATCATGAGATAAGGTATAGCCTCAAGCCAGTGGAAGCTCTCGAGCTCTAGTAATAGGCCGAGTTGGAACCGATGCTCGGTTCCAAACCCAACCAGCAAGAATGAAGGCGAGATAGAACAACATAACATCAAATGTTAAATATATAATAAAAAATAAACAAATATACAAAATTTAAACAGAATATCATTAATTAATATTAGCATCGTGTAAAGAGCTGTGAAATATATTTGGAAATGAACTTCACAGGAGAGAAAAGGAGGAAAAAAGAAGTTATGTACTCACCATGACATTCCATCTGTGTTGTGCATTTTCATTCTTCCTCAACCTGTGGAGTTTAGATCTGAAACTCAGATCTGACTTGGACACTTTTTATAGATTAGGATCTGACTCCTTACCCATATTGCCCCTGTGCTCCAGATTACCTCAGATTGAGTTTGAATATGCATAACACATATGTGTATAAAAAGAAATTCATCATAAGATAGAAATGATAAAATCAGGAGCTCAAAAGGAACAGTGGTTTCTGAATCACCTCTGTAAATCTTCCCAGAAGGGACAGGGAGATGGAGGGGGGGAAGGCTGAGGAAGAATGAAAATGGACAGCACAGATGGAATGTTATGGTGAGTACATAACTTCTTTATCTGATGTTGTAATTTTCACTCGTTCCTTAACCTGTGGGACAGAGTCTCCAGCTGCATTGATAGAAGGTAGGCCCTCATGAAAGGATATTCTGGAGCACCGTGGAAATAAAGGATATTTCTAGATATAATATCTAATTTTTAATGTGTAACAAAGGTGTGAGTATTTGACCATGAAGCAGCTGCACAAATATCATCAATGGATACTCTAAACCAAAAAGCTGCTGAAGTGGGCATTGATTTAATAGAATGTGAGCTTTTACATGGCTAGGTGAGGTAATAACGTTAGCAGCATAAACGTAAGAAATGCAATCTGTTATCCATTTAGTCAGAGTTGTCTTGGAACAGGTATTCCCTAATTAACTTTGGAAAAAGAAACACATAATTGGTCAGATTTCCTGAAAGTTTTAGTCCTGTCCAGATAAAAATGCAATTGTCTATGCACATCAAGAAGGTGGACAGTATATTCACCCTTGTTCTGAAAGTTAGGAAAGAATACTAGAATCTTGATGACTTGGTCAATATTGTTTTCAGAAGCAACTTTGGGTAAAAAAAATGACAGAATTGTACATATGTAAAGTGACTCTGTCTGTGAAAAATTAAGGTGGTCAGGAAGAAAGTGTCTGCAATTCCAAAATTCATCTAGCCAAGGTTATAGCCACCAAAAATAAAGTTTTCCATGACAAGAATTTGAGGTCCACTTTGGCAGAATGTTCAAAGGGTAAAAGAACTTAGGCTTGTAATACCACAGTGAGATCCCATAGAGGAGTGGGATCTGTGACTGGAGGCCTAAGCAAAAAGATAACGCTCAGAAAGGCCTTGTACAATCTGGTAAAAACTAAGGAAGAAGAGTGTTGGCCTATATGATAATTGGATATGGCTGCCATCTGAACTTTGATAGTGGAATAGCTTGCTCCATCCCAAAGACTGAGGCAAGGAAGTCAAGAACTGCTGGGATTGAGCAGTGAAGAGATCTAAAAGTTTTTGATCATCCCAAATAGAGAATCTTTTCCATTTGCTTTTGTAACTTTTTCTTGTGGAGGCCTTATATGAGGACACCAACATTTTCTTAATTGGAGATGAAACTTGTAATGTCTAGCCATCTTTGGAAGTGGAGAAACCATGCAGTCAATCTGAAGTCTGTTAGATATGGGTGAGTTTGTCCTGAGGGATGAGATTGGAAGTCTGGACTTGGGTCCAGTGTCCAGGGAGGACATATCAGATGAGACTAAATGAATGGAAACCAGACCTGTCAAGGCCTAAAGATAGCAATGAGGATAACCTTACTCTTCAACATTTGTGCTTTCTGAAGAAATTTGGGGATGAGAGGTGGGGGTGGATAAGCATAAAGCAGACCAGAGGGCCAAATATGGACTGCAGTGTCTCTTGATGATTGTCCCTCAGGAGGGATTAGTGCAAAGAACCTACTGCATCTGTTGTTGGTTGGGGATGCAAACAGGTCGCAGCAAGGTATACCCCATTTGTGGAATATCTTGTATGCCACAGATTGATAAGAGATCACTAGTGAGGCATCAGAATAGATCTGCTTAGTCTGCCTGCTAGAATGTTGGATTTCCCTGGTACGTGCATTGCTGTTAGAAAGAGGTTGGAGGAGACCACCGATTGCCAAATTGTCATTGCTTTTCAACAAAGGGGGTAAGATCTGTTTCCATCCTGTTTGTTGTATAACAATAGTCCCTAGAAGGAGAAAGCTCTATAAGGCCTGAAATGCTAGAAGCACTGCTGTCATCTCTAGAATACTGATATGCAGAGAAGTCTCCTGTCTCAACCACGTGCCTGGAAAAGTTAATTCCAGGTAATGCCCCCCTCAACTGGGATGCATCTGTGGTCAATGTGGCTTTGGGGGGAGGAAGAATAAATGGATGTCCTTCCTCCAGAGAAGCCGCCATGATAGGGAGTCTTTGCACACTTGAGATAGGTTTACAGAGTGATTCAAAGGATAGCAAAGTTCATAGGTTTATAGGTGTTTACTAGGCTAATGGCCCTGAATCCTTTACAAGCCTAGCCCAAAATAATTGCCCAGGCACCGTGCCACCCAATGTTAGTTCACAGTGCCCCTATACAGTAGCGCAACTGAAATGATCACTGGAGTGAACTTTCTGTTACCCATCCACTCATCAAGATTTCACTTGAAGAGGGTCAGTGAGGTGCTCTGCTAGACAGGAATGGGAAGCTTATTCCAGAGTATGGGCAGTCTTTGGGAGATGAACCTGTCTCTCCAGCATGTTCTGTTAATTGTGGTAATGAGGTTATGATCTCTGGAGCATGTGACATGGGGGGAAATGGGATTTCTTTAGGAGTAGCATTTCAAGTAGGGCTGGGTCGGACATGGCTTTATAAGTCAAGCAGAGATTATCTCTAAGTAGGCTGTAAGAGACTGAGAACAGCTGATGTTTCTTGAGTCTGTCCATGTAGGTCATGTTTAAGGCCTAGGATCCTTTTTGTGAGGTACTTTTGTAGGTGTCTGGTCATGTACATGCCAAACAGGGTGTTATATTCAATGATTGGTGTAAGAGGGATGAGTAGAGAGAGAAATGATGACCTCTTTCTTCCTGGATGCAAAACCTTTGGTTATAAGATCTGCCACTAGAAGGACTTTCTGACCACAGTGGCAATGTGGTGGTCAAAGGTGAGGTAGCTGTCGACCTGGGTGCCCAGATCTCTTATGGTCCCTTCAGTGTTTAGTGGGTTCCCATCAACATGGCAATTCATGGGAACTGAGTTTTTCCAAAGGGGATGATAATGCATTTTTTGGCATTAAGCTTCAGGCCATGGTTCCGACACCAGTCATTGGTCTCAGACAGGCCCTTTTGTAGGATGTCTACATCACTTGGGGAGTTGATAAGAACTTTAGCTTGTAGTCATTACTGAACTTGTTCAGCCAGAGTCCTTCTGTGTTGGCCTGGACTTCTGAGAAATAGATGCCAAACAGGAAAGGGCCCAAGACTGAGACCTGTGGGACTCCACTCATGACTGGTTGACAGTCTGACTTGGAATCTAAAACTTTCCCTCTGTGGGTTCTGTCTGTGAGCCAATTTGCAGTCCACTCAGTGATGTAAGGATTCATGCCTATTTTGGTGATTTTATCAATGATATCTGAATGGGGAATGGTATCAAAGGCCTTGGCCAGGTCGAAGTAGGCTGTATGCACTGCCTTACCCTCATCTACAGCTTTGGTGACTGCCTCAAAGAAGTCAACCAGGTTCAGAACACAGGATCTCCCCTTGACAAAGCCAAACTGTGTGGGGTCAAGAGTTTGGAGACTGTCTATATCTTTAAGTAGGTCCATGATGATGCGCTCCATAGCTTTGCATAGCAGACTTGTCAGGCTAATGGGGCAATAGTTCACAGGGTCTGTAGTTGCTCCCCCTTTATAGAGTGGGATGACATAGCAGTGCACTATTCATTAGGGACATAGCCTGAGGTAAGGCTGTGATTGAAAAGGGCAGACAGATGTAGTGCCAGTTCATTTTTTAGCTCATGTAGGGTGCAGCCAGGGATATTATCTGGTCCGATGGACACTGTATTCTTGGCTTTGGACAATGTAGCTTTTACCTGTTCTGCAGAAATAGTGGGTACCAGACTTTCTTTTGGTATTGTGATGGGGCCCTTGGGGGGAGGGGTAAAGTTGGCACTGAATCTGTCAGCCAGTACGTTGGCTATATCTGTTGGCTCAGTATAGGAGGTGCCATTGTGCAATAACTCAGAGCAAATCTGCCTTTGAGGTTTCTGATAAAGCTATAGAAGGCTTTGTGGTAGTTTTTGGTGTCAGCTGCAACTCTGCCTTCATAGCTGGCTTTAGAGGATTTGATAAGGGATCTCAGCTTTTTGTTGAGACTGATAAGGGAAGTTTTCCAGTCTTGTGACTTCATTTTTTTTCTGTAACAGTTTCTTCCCTGTGTTGTAGAGTTTATTGATGGCTGGGGACCACCAGATTGGCTTCCTTTGTTTGGAGGAGAGCATCTTAGTTCTGTTTAGGATGGCAAGGTCCATGCATTTGTGTACATGCCCGTACAGTGCAATGGTGTATGATTTGGCACACATGCAGCTATTTTCCATTGGCATCGGTGCCAAGAAGTTAGCCACCTTTGTTTTTAGGTGCCCAAAGTCATCTTTAGAGAAGTTTTTCAGGGTGGTCACCTTAGCAGTGGGTGCAGGTGAGATGGAGATTTCCATGGTGATCAGTTTGTGGTCAGATTTAACCAGGGAGGAATTGACTATAGGTGTAGAGCAATGGTCTCCCACTTTGGTGATAACCAGGTCAAGGATGTTGTTTCCTCTAGTGGTGGTCAGAATGAGCTGTTAAAGGGCATTGGAACTGATAAATTCCAGAAAGCGTTGGGCCTGTACATTTGTACTTGAATAGTTTTCCCAGTTGATGGAAGGGTAGTTGAAGTCACCCAGTATGAGAATATTGGGTTGGACCTTGATAGATTCCAGGGTGCGTAGGAAGTTGGAGTGAGAGTCTAGAGACATGTTTGGGGTTCTGTAGCAGGCTATGACTTGTATTGCCATCTTACCCATTGTTAGTTGTACTTGAAGTATCTCAGATGCATTATGCTCTGCTACCAGTCTAGAGGTGTACATATCTTTTAAGAATATGGAGACACCACTGCCTTTGGAGCTTCTGGCCATATTCTGAGGCGGAAAGGTATGGAATGAGTTGTAGCCTGGGAGTGCAGAGGTGCTTTCTGCCTCTTTAAACCAGGTCTCCGTTACAGCACAGATGTCAATGTTCTCCATTTTGAGGACAGCTTTGAGTGAGTGCATCTTGAGATTTAGACTTCTAGCATTCAGCAGCATGACCCTCAGATTGCATTTGTTTGTAGCTGTTATGGTGGAATTTTGGTCTTTGGAACACTGCCTAAAAAAGGCACTATAGGGGTGGCAAGAGCCTTAGCCAGTATCCAGAATCCCAGGGGTGACAGATGCAGGCTGCCTCTGGCAAAGCATCGAGGTCTGTCAATCATGTCATCCCAGGCAGACAGATACCGGATCCCCTTAGAATGACACCAGAAACTTATCCAATTGTTGAAGTCAATCATTTTCTGCTCATACTGTGGTATCATTCTGGGTGATGGTAGAATACTGCTCAGGGCTAGGGTCATACGTGCCTGGGTCACATAAGCTGAGAGTTCCATCACATCTCTTGTCATGTAGTCCAGGTAGGTATGTCTCAGGACATTCACACCCACATGGACAATGATTGAGTAATATTTGTACTTGTTGTGGAGTGACCTGAGTGCATGTGTTAATTTGGCAGATCCTGGCACTTGATAGACAACTGACCGTCACCTTCTCCTTATTCAACCTAGTGAGTGGGACATCAATGTGCCTCACAATTGAGTCTCCTATGATTAGTACATTGGGCAAAGTGTTTTGTCTTAAGGGATTGGGTTGAGGGGCACACTGTGGTGATGAGCTATGTGTTTTGGGGTTGGTGTTGTGTTGTGGCAGTCGAGTGTGTTTCTGTCTCAGGGATTTCTGTTGTTTGGGTAAATTTTTATTGAGAGCCTCCATGAAAGTGGGTGTATGGTTTGTGTTTCTATGTGTGGGTTGTGATGGTTGGTGTTTTGGAGGGCCTTGTGTTTTATATAGTGAGTTGCAGGTGTTGATCTTCGCCTCTTGACCAGCTAGTCTGGTCTTGGTTGGAGCTTGCACTGCTTCCAGTTTGGTGATATAAGTGCATCTCTCACAGGTATGAGTGTTGGGAGGTAAGAGGAGAGGGTTGTCTGTGTACATTAGACAGCTGCCACACTTTCTCAGAATGCCCAAGTGCACCAGGTTAGCAGGCAAAAGCACAGGAAACTGCACTACAATCATACCAGGAGGGGTGGTCATAACTCATATGTACTGGTGCTGTTACTGCGTAGGAACAGCTAGTGTTGATAGCACCTAAGTGTGCTACAATAAATGCTACAAAAGCCTGTTAAAGTGCTAGCCCATTACGCTAATTGAAGTGCAAGAAGTAAAAGAACAAGCAATTTCTAAGGGGAAAGTTGAAGAGCAGACTTTCTGGCACTGGTAATAGTTTACCTCAGCTGAATGCCGCCGCACAGTGCGCAAGCATGGGCTTTTAAACCAGAAAGTTGAAAGGGATGGAAAAAATGCCCAAACAGCTAATATACTACAATTTCTGGACCAGAAACCACTCCTCTTCTGGTAGATAGGCTACCTAGTGCTTACCACTCCCACTGGTAAGCTAGAAGGCTTTCCTCCAACACAGAAAGGTCTGAGGGGCTCAGAAACTAACAAAACAGTCCTGTATACAGCAAATCTGTATCTGGACTAGACTAGTTACAGGAAAGATGGGAAACAAGCAGCTATGAACTAGCCTTCCTATGGTCTGTAAAGACCATTGTACTGCCAGAGTTCATTTTAGAATCCTTATGTGAAGGCAAGCTGTTGGAATCAACATTATAGAGGCAGCCATTGAACCCAGAATTTTGAGACCTAATTCTGCTGGTGGCAAAAGAATGATTAGAATTTGTTTGATATGTAACCTTAAGGACACAGCTCTGTTCAGAGGTAGGAAGTCTAGACAACTGCATGTGTTTAGATGTGCCCCTATAAAGTCTACCACTTGGACTGGGTGAAGTTGAGACTTTTGTGTGTTTCTAGTGATCCCCAATGTGTTTGCTAGGTGAAGCAGATAATTTCTGGCTTGTATGAGTAGATTCTTGGTTAATGCAGTCAGCAGCCAGTCATCTAGATAAGGAAACACTCTGAATCCAAGCAGTCTCAAACAAGTTGCTACTTCTGTCATACATTTGGTGAATACCCTGGGGCTTGTGGTATGACTAAAGGGCAGAGTTCTGAATTGGTAATGACTGGCTCCCAGCCAGAAGTGGAGAAGCCTTTGGTAATGCCTGTCCATTGTGATGTGATAGTACACATATTGAAAGGGTTCCTATTACATTATCAAACGATAATGTAATAAAATAGCCAAAACATCGAAACGGACGCATTTTCAAGATCGCATTGTGGGATCGCAGTACAGTGAAGATTGGGATATTTGCCCTTTCCTCACTGTATTTATTACTGCTTGGTAGTAACTTGATTAAAGTGTAGCTATCATTCTAAGTCTTTTTGATTAAGCACTTGGGCTTCAGACCAGTTGTTTTACATTAGGAAGGTTTGTGGCCTGCACTGTGGTGGCAGGACAGGTAGCTTACATCCTTCTAAGTTGGGAACTGCTGATTGAGGGCTCAGTGTCTGTTATTCTAAAAGTGTATTAGTTCTGGTTTAAGCACTTGGGCTTCAGGCCAGTTATTTTACATTAAGAAGGTTCGTGGTCTGCATTCTTGTGGGAGGAGAGGCTGGACTCTGCTGTTCTGAGCTGGGAATTTCTGGTTAAAGGCTTATAGTGCCTGCATATTTGAACTGTTTCTTACTGAAATTGGTACACCTTGTTTGCTGTAGCATAGACTAGATCCAGGCCTGCTGAATCTACCTTTGTTTGTATGCTTGTTGTTTGTTTGCTTGTTATTTCCCTGAAATGCTAATTCCACCTAAAACGCGGCTTTTCAGCGCTTCTGTGGATCCCTAGTGATATCTGCATTTTTGTACTTATTTACTTGTTTCACTTGAAAGAAAGTTACTGTTTGTCATTTTTGCATTTAAGTTACCTGTAACACATTGCATTTAAGTTACCTGGCACTTGCTCACTAAAGCAATTATATAAGTCAGCACTAAAAAATTAAAAGGACTACACCCTCACAAACTCCCCTTGAGTACCTTGTTCCCCATTGGCCCTTTTTTTCAATTATAAAGGAATTCCCAATACTATTCTAGCATGTCCAAAGGTCAGTTGTCAATCTTCTCTCTGGTCCAGCTGGTGAATCTGGGAATCTTGAGGCAATGTTACAACTGCCTCATGTACACAGACAACCCTCTCCTCCTCCCAACAAATTCCAACACATGTGAGAGATGCAACCATATAGCCAAACTGGAGGCTAAGCTCTCTCAACTCAGTACTGGCGTAACCAGTAAGGAGGAGAAGGAAACCACACTCACTACAATTCCAGTCTCACATAGACCTACCACGACAGCAAACCAAATACATAAACACACAAAACATACTGGAGGCTCTGAATAAAAATCTGCCTAAGCAGCAGAGACCTCCAAAGCAGACACCCAAGCAACCGCTACCCCAAAACAAAACATATGCAACACATAGCTCACAAAACCAGTGTGCCGAACAGTCACAGCCCTTAAGGCTAAACAACACACCTGATACACTTGTAATAGGTGACTCTATCGCCAGGCACACTGGCGTCCCGCTCACCAGGCTGAACAAGGAGAAGGTCACGGTGAGCTGCCTGTCGGGCGCTAGGATCCGCCACATAACACAAGCACTCAGGTCACTCCAAGGCAAATACAAATATGACTCAGTCATTGTCCATGCTGGTGTGAATGACATGAGATGTACCTCCCTGGACTACATGAAAAGAGACATAGAGGAGCTCTCTGAGCATGTAGCCCAGGCCGGTATGACCCTGACCTTGAGTAGCATCTTACCCTCACCAAGAATGATGCCACAATATGAAGACAAGATGATCAATTTCAACAATTGGCTTAAGTATTGGTGTCATTCAAAGGGGATCCAATGCCTGTCAGCCTGGGATGACATGCTCGACAAGCCATGATGCTTCGCTAGGGGCGGCTTGCACCTGTCACCTCTGGGCTTTCGGATATTGGCAAAGGCTCTTGCTACCCCCATAGTGCCTTTTTTAGGCAAGGCTCAAAAGGCAAACCCACCTCCATAGGTATCACAAGGGATAAGAAACTAAGAGTAATGCTACTCAACGCCAGAAGTCTAAACCTCAAGATGCACACTGACTTAAACTCTCCTTAGCATGGAGAACATCGATATCTGTGCAGTAACAGAAACCTGGTTCAAGGCTCCCGAGAACACCCCAGCACTACCAGGTTATACCTCATACCTTGCTTTTTGGCCCCAAAACTTGGACCGAACCACAAAAGGAGGGGGAGTATCAATATTCATCAAAGATACCCACACCTCCAGGTTGCTGGCACAGCAAGAAGCATCAGAGACTATCCATGTGCAACTAACAGTGGGTAAAACTGCCTTCCAGTTTATAGCCTGCTACAGACCACCCTCCCAAACCAGGAACCCCACTTGGCCTTCCTGAGAACACTGGAAAATATGAAGGTCTCTCCAAACACCATTATATTGGGCTACTTCAACTACCCAAACATAGACTGGGAGCATTACTCTAGCTCCAACACCCTAGCCCAAAGGTTCCTAGAATTTATAAACTCAAATGCTATGGAACAACTTGTTACCACTCCCACAAGAGGGGAAAATATACTGGACCTGATCATCACCAACATGGGGACTCTATGCTCCAGACCAGAAGTGTATCCCTCACTGGTAAGATCAGACCATAAACTAATCTCACTGGATTTTCACATCCTGACCCCACTCTCTGCCCAGAAAACCACAGTGAAAAACTTCTCTAAAGCAAATTTCACACTCCTCAAAACCGAGGTGGAATCCTTCAAAGCCCCCGAGCCTGTGGAAAATACGGCCCAGACCGCAGAATCCTTTATAAACGCATTCTATGAACGCCTTCAGGAATGCATGGATCATGCAATCCCAAATAAAACCAAGACCCAATCCTCCAAAGGCAGACGTCCTCTCTGGTGGACCCCAGCCATAAACAAACTATACAATAGAAGGAGGAAGCTACTACATGATAGAGCAAAATCCCAAAAAGGGAAGGCATCTCTGATCAGTATTAGCACAAAATTGCTAAGGCTGCTACTTGTAAAACACTCGTCTTTATTAAACGCCAAAATATAAAAAACGTTTTTCATCCTCACTCAATGCTCGGACTTCTTCAGAAACTCTGTTACAGACATTTTAAAAACCTCCTGTATTTATAAGCTCATTCAAAAAGCCCGCCAACAGGCTAGTCAGCAAACACAGGTTCTCTTAAAGGTATATTAGCCTAAAACCTACTACTTTTACTAAAATACTCTAAAACATTAGTGGAATCGATACATAACAATAAAACTGGTTAGACTGTTAGACAGAGGCACAGTATACTAACCTCAAAAAAGGGCATAGCAAAATTAATTTAAAATTGGTGGCGAAAGCCAAACACACTCTGGCTAGGCTTATAAATGCCCTAGGGCAGATAGCCTAGTATGAACCTATGAACCTATGAACCTATGTAGTGCGATCTCAGAGTTGGAATATATATTTAGCGGGGGGGGGGGCACAGCCCCCCCACAATAAAAGTTTTGATATGCAGCCATTTCGATGTTTTGGCCGTTTGATTACGTTATCTTTCGATAACGTAATATGAACCCATCTTGAAGGACTATAGAGCACATCCAGTTGTCTTTCTGGAGAAGGGGTAGAATAGACTGTATCATGACCATTCAGAATTTTGAGTTCTTTATTGACTTGTTCAGGGATGTTAGATCTAGGATTGGTCTCAGGTTTCCTGTCTTTTTTTGGCATTAAAAAGAACCTTGAATAAATTCTGGATCTTATCTGGTTTAGTGGGGCTTTCTGGATGACTCTTTTTTCCTAGTAGCTTTGTAATTTCTAAAGCTGCTGACACTGTCTGATTGGGTGGAACATCGGGGAGATTTTTCTTTGGTTTGGGAGTTTTGAAAATTGGAATGTAATACCTTCTGGATATGATTCTGTGCACCCAATGGTCATTTGTAATGGCTAGCCAGGCATTCTGGTGCAAAGATAGGTGCCCCCTGACTGCCTCCAGAAAGGGACAGTTGGACAAGTGTTCAGGAGCACTGAAAGGATCTGTCTGAGAAAGAATGTCTAGATCCTTGATTCTGCGGACATCTTCTGCCATGTGGGTGGCATCTACCATTATAATTATTTCCCCCTCTGCCTCTAGAGGAAAAATCTCCTTGTTAATCCTGGAAAGGCCTTTGTGATTTTTTTGAAACACAATTTCTTGCCTCCATGTTGGTTCCTTGAAAAGGCCTTTGTGGGGTAGAAAATCAGATTCTGACAGCAGAAGTCTTTCTGTCCTTTTCACAGCGGGAGAGAATGTCTTTCACAGTTGGGACAAAAAGTGATGCTCCATCAAACGGTGCATTGATGAATGATGCCATGAATGGTTCTCAAAGTCACAAAGTCGCATCCAGGCATGTCTCCTTATGGTGATGCCTGAACCAGTGGTCCTTGAGGTACCTTAAACAGCATGCAAGCTTAGCCTCATGGACGTAGTTGAGATAGATTGCAAGATAGCCAGCCTAGAGTAAACGGTTTTCTGTTCCTCTTGAGATGTGGACCCTGGGGCAGTTTTAGAGAGTTCCTTTAGTAAGTCCCTTTGTAATCTGGTGAAATGAGCAAAGTAATTCAGTGATCACAATGAAAAAGTTACTGATGCATACATCCAATTCCTCAACCTGTCCAAACCCCTAATTCCCTCTTAGGGAGAAGGACAATGGAGCTTTGTTTGGCTAGCTCATTTTTCATGGCTGCTGCAACAACCATGACATCTACTGGGCTACATTTTGTTCAGTGAGTTTTATCTGAAGGGGAACTGTGAATCTTGTCAGCTCTTTTTGGGATGGGCTCCAGGGTGTCCGGCTCCTTCCATGCCCTGTAGGAGACAAGGTCTATGAGGTCATCTGCAGGTGTGGTCACCCAAGATGTAGACCAGCCAGACCCAAAGGCTTCCAAAAACACAGAATGCTCTGAGGAAGGCTTTGGGTAGACCAACCACTTTTTTGGTGTAGGTTTTTAAGAATATCGTCAAAGGAGGCAACATTTAGTGGAGATATTGGGGACTCTTCTCCCTCATTGAAGTCAATGTCCTTTTTCAAAGATTCCTCAGTGGAACCCAGGTGCCTCCTTTTGCACAGTCTTTTGTGGGGGACCTCTTCAGTGGGATGTTCTGGGGAGGTATAGGAAGAGATGGGGAGCTCTGTGGGTGGAGCTGGTTGGAAGCTCTTAGGAACTGGCTGTCCCTGAGGTGGAAGATGAGCAGGCTCAGGCACAGAAAATAAGGCAGGGGTATGATCCAAAGGCGGTAGAGTCAATGCAGCTCTCACCTAAGACAGTGCCCTCTCCACCACCTAGAATGCAGAGGGACCCTCAGAGGCCAGTGGCAATCCCTCCAGAGCTGAAGTTGTAGAGCAGACAACCATTGACTTTCCAGGATCCCCAATCTGAATGGAAGTTGCAGCCAAGCTGGCTAGTGCTGAGGCACTGAGAGGAAGCAACATCTCCAAAAGCTTTGGAGTCAAAGCAAACCCTTCAGAATTGCCACCACCACTTTGACTCCAAGATCCATTGTGTTCCATCAAAGAAAGGGCTGACTGGATCAGAGAAATCATTAGAGTTGAAAAAGATAATGTCATTGGATCCGACATGTCAATTCTGGTTGCTCCCAGATTCCAGGGCTCCAAAATAGGAGGTCAGATTGGAGAAGGAGTTATTAAAGAAAGAAAGAAATGAAAGTTAACAGCTCATGGATCCAGTAGGGGATGGAGCAGGCAAAACCTGCATCTGAATCTGCATCCTGAGGAATCTCATCATCATCCTGTCTACTGCTGCTTCCAATAGGCTCCGCGAAGATTTTATGGAGGAAGATGTGGAGGGAGGTCTTGAAAATTTTTTGGGGATCTCCTAGAGAAAAAGAGACCTTAGTCTTAGAGATATGGGCTCCAGGGAGAATCTTAGAACTCATCTCCGAGAAAAGTCATTAATGACTGTGTCAGAGCTGAAGGTTTTGGATCCGACAGCTTTAAAATCTTTGTAGATGGGTCAAATGAAGATTTGGTAGGATACCAGGTAGGACAGCATTTACAGTGCTCCCTGAGCTCCTTGGATTTCTTAGTGTGGGTTTCAGCCCCTGAATCTTTGGAAGATCCAGCAGAAGAAACAGCAGACTGGGGAAGAAGGCCCTTCAAAATAACTCTGTTTTGGTGAACACCTATAACTCAAGTGTTAAAGCCTGTGCAAATATCGCACAAGGTATCCAAGTGACCAGGGCCTAAGCAATAAATACACTCCCTGTGGGCATTAGAGTTGGGGATATTATTCTTACAGGAAGTGCATTTTTTGAAACCGGAAGGTTTTTCATTCATATCTGAAAATTTAAAGAAAACAAAAGAATGTTTTTTTTTAATTAAGATGGAAGGAGATTAGAAAAAGAAAAGAACTACCAACAATGGTTCAGGGATAGGAATACCAGAAAGTATGAAGTTATTTAAAGTTATTTAGAGTTAGAGTTATTTAGAGCTGACTCAGAAGTCAAAGCCAATGTCAGTGGTCTCTGGCTGACTAAATTTGCAGATGATTGCAAATTAGGAGCTGTCATTGAGTCTCACACTGACACAAATGTTCTCCAGGAGGTGCTGACACAGACAAACAACTGGTGTCAGAGCCATGGACTAAAACTAAATACCAAGAAATACATAATAGTATCCTTTGAAAAATCATCCATTCCTGGAAACTACCATATTGACAACACACACCTTAGAATCAACCTAGTAGTCAGAGACTTGGGGTCATACATAGATAGTAATCTAGCCTTTGATCATCACGTGTCTACAGTAGTGAGGAAATCATTCTATGTTGCACAACCTATAAACAAAGGTATGTCTTCTAAGTCCAAGGAAGTCATTGTTCCACTGTATTCAGCATTCATCAGACCTATCATTGAGTACAATGCCTCCTTTGGTATATACCTAACCAGACATATCCAACAACTGGAATGGCCACAGAGGTTTCTCACTAAAAGAATACAAGGTTTAAGTAATATACCCTATGCAGACCTCCTCAAGGCCCTATCTCTGTATTCTGTCTCCTACAGGCTTTAATGGGGAGATCAATGCCTAGCATACAGGACATTATCAGAGCCCACACTGATGGACCTCCTGCATATCCACAAAACAAACAGCACCAGAATTACCCATTCTAAAGACTTAAACCTTGCCTGTGATATAAATAAGACCTGATGGAGAGATAGGTATGTCTTCCAGAGACTACCCCATCTATTGAACAGGCTACCCATTCATATGAAGCAGAGTTCCTCCCTAAAAAATTCAAGCACAACTTGGACAACTGGATGGGAAACCAGAAATTCTTTCCTGGTTTGGCACCTATGTCTCTAATGGACACAGGTAACCTGTAAATGGTTCATCTCCCAGGCCCATGCTTACACTTATCAAGGGTATCAGAACTTGTCAGAGATTTGGAATGAATGGCTAGGCTTAAAAAAGCCCTTGTGGTTATTAGCCTAGTAAACACCTATGAACTTATGAACCTATGAGTTTGCAAGAAACCATAAAAATAATAAAAGCATCAATAGAAGGGTGAGGAGGAATAAAAGAGAGAAAAATAATGAAGTTTAAGAATGAAAAAGTTTAAACCACTCACAACCCCAAATGGAGACATGAGAGGTGAAACTCCAAGCTGCTTTCAAGTGTGCCATATGAGATTTGAGGTAATCATGAGGACAGGGGTACTATGGTTAAAGGAGGAACTCAAAAGTCAGATCCTAAGCTATAAAAAGCAGCCAAGTCAGATCCAAACCTCACAGGGTGAGGAACTAATGAAAATGACAACATCAAATCAAAGGATTAATATTAAGAGGTGAGAGATAATATTTTAGGATAGGTAGAAGCAAGAACAGAGATAGATTGAGGACAAGGAGGAACATTTGAACCAATAACTGAGGATATAGTGCTTGGAAAGAATAGGATAAAAGAATGGGAAAGGACATTATCATCCTGTTGTTGTACATGTACAGAGCCATGTTTCTTTAAGGTGTTCTCTTGTTTGTGTTTTAAAAGAGCTTTTGTTTATTTTGTTTCTTAGAGTGAGAAGAAGGGAGTTCCACATTTTTGAAAGAAAAGTACAAAGAGTTTGTCAGTGGATCTCAGCTGTCTACTTGGGTTATAAAGTTAGAAAATATTTTAAAACTAGGGAATTTCTCTGGATAATAGATGAGTTTGTGGAAGTAACTAGTTGGGAAAGTGTAAGGTAATGCCTTAGCTCTAAGCACTGACGACGTTTTTTAAGGCAAGCATGGCATCCCCTGCAAGCATCATATCAACAACAAACCTGTGAAAACTGACCAAGTAGTGAGGAAGCAGGGAACTCATGTAGACAATGAGCTGTCAACAGGTCCTTTTTCATCGCACAGTTTATTAGTAAGGGGATGGCACCTAGGTCCAGGGAAGTGATCATTCCACTGTAGTCTATACTCATTAGGTTGACCATTGAGTATAATATCCCTTTTGATATATACCTGTCCAAACACCTGACACAACTCCACAGACCACAGTGCTTTCTCACCTAGAAAATCAAGGGCATGAATCATAACACCTACCCTGATCATCTCAAATTCCTGTTCCTATTTTTTGGTATCTTACTAGCTACCGACAGATGATTTTTGCCTCACTTACACTGCCTCGTAAAGCAATGTACATCACTTAGCCTATTCAAGTGTAATCTGGATGAGTGGATGAGAAGCCACGGGTTCATCCCTGGATTGGCACCATTGTCCCATATAGACAGGGGTAACATGTAAATGTTTGCCTACCCCCATATCTAACCCTGGAATAGTGTTCATAGTATTACAAAGGGCTCACGGTTAAATGTTTTTAAAATACTAGGGCTAGAAATTTGTTGGGAATGCATGGTAAGGCTTCTAAAGATCTTCATGAATTATTACCCTAGTGCATACCTATGAACCTAAAAGATCCATGTTTATGTAGTCCTTTGCAGACACACACCTACAAGTCTAGGCACTTCATCAGTAAATTCAGTGAAATAGTGGGCTCCATGAAACCTGAATGATGAGATCATATCAAGTTTTCTCTACTGACTACCCATGTCTGGAATGAGAAATTTAGGAATGAATGGCCAAAGACCAATCCAGGATATTTTTTTATTTATATATACAGTTTGTTAAATTAGCCAAGATTCTGTTTTTCTTAAGTTATTAAATTGAGCTGCACATGTGGAAAAGATATCCACATGATAACAGAGCAGGAAGCCAGCCTTTGGGGAGGGATTCCTCAAATTTTCAAGCAACATGAATTCACCCATCTTGGCTGGTGTGTAGATTCTTAACTTAATCAGCTGAAGTTCTGTCTGCTGTCCTGGCAATGTGAATGCTAATCTTTGTATACTTGCTCCTGCAACTCTTAAATGAAGAGGAAAAATGAAAAAGTACTGCAAGTTATATTTTAAATGGTGCATAAAAGTCAGGATGGCATTTTACAAGTGTTTTTATAAATGTAAATGATGTGATTAATGGAACATTAGATTGTTCTTGTCTCTGTCCAAACACTGGAACAGCAGGACTGGTGCCTTTGACACTCACTAGTGAAAACAACAAATGTCTTGTAAGCTTGAGCTCCTGCTATCCATAACTCCCTGCTGCTGCTGTTGTATTCTTCAGCTGCCAAAATAAACCACATAAGTAAACAAAAACCTTTAGGAATGGTTCCACCAAAGAATGCTCTTGTTCTAGACAAGGAGTCAATACTGTAATGCAAAGGCATTTAAAGAAGTAGCAGCGGCTGTTATCACTTCATTTGGAAGATACTGTAGAAAAGCCATGGATGTAGCTTGTGCCCTCACAGAATTTACCTTCAGTGTAGCAGCCATTAGTTGACATACTGACATATAACCAACAGAAATACAATGTGAAATCCATTTAGCCAGAGCGTTCTTTGTAATCATTCCCCCAAGCCTGGCCAAGGAAAATGTAACAAATAGCTTTTGTATGCTCTAAGAATCTCAGTTGTCTATGCACATCCAGGCAATGCAACAAATACTCCCCTCTGAAAGTCTGTTTGGGAAAAAACACTGATAAATAAATGTACTGCTGGTACATGTCTAGATATTTTCCAGACTGAAGTAATAGCCATTAATAGTGCAGTATTCCATGATAAGAATTTAAGTGCAATGGGATTTACTGGTTCAAAGGTTGGTTTAGTTAAGCTTTCTAGAACAAATTCAAGTCTCAGGTAGAGGATGTTTTTAACCACTGTGTATCTGGAGTGAAAGATACTTTTAAGGAAGACCTTATGAATTCTGTCGGAGGCCAATGAATACACTGAAAAACCTTTCTGGTAGGACAGAATGGTTGCCAGATGTACTTCAACTAATAAGTACGTCTCATCTGTTGTAAAGTTCTGCTTAGAAGGTGAATAGTTGGTCTAGGGGTGCTGAAGCTGGTGAGATGTTTCTATCATGTGCCCAAAAATATTTTTTTTCCAATTTCCATTTTAAATTCTCCTGGTAGAACACTTCTAAGAAACCATGAGATTTTTAACTATAGCATGAAGGAACTGAGGGTTCCTAGCCATTATTGGAATTAGAGAACCAACCAGTTAGACAGAGGGATCGAATGTTTGGGTGAGGCCATCTGGGCAGATGACTTGGCTCTGTGGTAGGAGAAGGGTCTACTTCCTCAGGTGAGGCCACAGCAAGGGAAACAGTCTGGTGAGGCCAAAAAAGAGCTATGAGAATGAGATGTCTCACAATCTTTCGCTTTCTTTAAAAGTCTTGGCAATGGGTGGGGGGTGAATGGAAAAAAAGCGCAAAGAAGGCCTGGGTCCACTCATGGGAGAATGCATCTCTGGGTGACTGTCCTTCATGAGGAACTATGCTGAAGAGGTGAGGGCATTTGGTGGTGAATAGTGAAGCAAAAAGATCATAGTAAGGCTTCTACTACTTCTTGAATATGCTGAGTGCTACTTAGATACTGGGGGACCATTTGGGAGTAGTAAAATCTGTCTGCTGAGTTTATCTGCAATCAGACTGGAGGACCTAGTTATGGGCACTGCTGTAAGAAAGCACTGTAATGTCACCACCCTTTCCCATATTCTCATTGCTTACTCCTTGCTTGTGCATGTACCATACAACTGCGATGTTACCTGACTGTATGGCAACTGCACCTCAAGGATGTATATCCGAAAATGCCTCTGACACTAGGAAGACTGCTTTAATTTTGAGTACATTTATGTACAGAAAGGCTTCTTCCATGGTCCATGATCCTTATACTGTCTTGTCAAAGAAGTGTCACATCACCCCAGAAATGAAACATCCATGTTTACAGAAGCAATGGGCAGTGGTTTGGTGAAGGATATTCCTAAACACTGATTTCAATGGTCTGACCACTTGCTTAGGCTCTGATTGAAAATCTGAGGTTACTTCGACCTGTGATCCACTGAGTGCCATAACTTATCCCATTGTACACAGAGTGTCCACTGCAAGATAAGCGTATTGACTCTGACATGGGGAACCATCTGTATCAAGGCAGCCATCAGTCCAGGTACTTTGAGGTCTAGGGCAGCTGATGCTCTATCTTAGTGAAGTGGAAGTGTGATCTAAAGTCATGTCATGTGATAAAATGGCTAAGTGCCTCAGTGAATCTACCCAAAATCTGTGAAGATCAAATCTTATGAGGTCTCTAGTTGAGATTTGACTATGTTCACTCAGATCCCCAAAAACAAGTAAATTGGAAGCAGGTACTTTCTTGCCTGTAGAAGTTTTCCAAAGATGGAGCTAGGAGGAGCCAATAGTCTAAGTATGGGAAAAATCATACCCCCAGCAATTGCATGTGAACTACAACCACGGCCATGCATTTGGTGAATACCCTGGGGGGCTGTGGTGAGACCAAATGACAGGGCTGAAATTGATAATGACTGCCACAGTCTTGAAGTGGAGGAATCTTCTTGAGGCCTTGTCTATTTTATATGTAGACAGGCATCTTGAAGATCCAGACAGTACAACCAGTCTTTTGCCTGGAGGCATGGCAATATGGACTGCACCATGACCATCTTGAAGGACTCCATTTTTACCAAATGACTTAGCCAACTGAAGTTGAGTAGTGGTCTTTTTTGGGCACTAAAAAGAATATGAAATAAAAATCTCCATCCTCTCTGGTCTAGTGGGATTCCTTGGATGTCTGTCTTCCTGACAGTACTTTGAACCTCCATTAAAACTGCTTCTCTCTGTCTTCAAGACACTGGCAAATGTCGGGAAGTCTGTTTTGGGGGTCTAATAGAAATGGAAAAAAAGTAGCCTCTGGATATGACTCTAATTATCCATGAATCTCATGTGATGGTTGCCACACTGGGATGTGTAAGTAAAGTCATCCCCCAACTGCCTCCAGAGTGAAACAGTTTGGCAAACCTTCAGGGATCATAAAAGTGAAATCCCCAAAAGGATTTCCTTCCCCCATGTTGTTGGAACCACCTCTACCTCTGGAGCAATGGATGGACTGAAAGTCCCCTTTGTCCCAGGAACCTCTGTCTTGCTGTTTTGATTTATACCATAGATTTCAGGACAGAGGATATAGAGACATAGATATATATCAAGCTAGTTCATGGAGCAAAACCATAGACAGGAGAACATTGTTACAATACAAAAAATCAGAGCATGCTCATCAGGATTCTATCTTGAGATTTGTCACCACATATGGCAGGAACCAACCTATTGTCAGGGATATACTTAATTGCAACTGGAAAATTCTTTTGGCTAATGACACTTTAAGGTCAATACTAGGCCCTCAATGTCAAATGTCATACAGAAGAGGCAAGAATTTGGGAGGGCTATTTTCACATTACAAAAACAGAGAAGGGGGAGGTGCGATATATCAGCAGACCACTATCAGTGGTGATAAACTAATTGGTACTTTTCCATGTGGTCACTGCTGCTCCTGTTTACAAGTTAGTACACTAAAAGATTTCACCACTGCCAACACCAATCGGGTATTTAAAACCAGGGTGTTTGGTAATTGCAGCAGTACATGGATTATTTACTTAGCTACCTGCCAATGTAAAGCTTTTTATGTTGGTCAAACCTCTAGGTCTCTTAGGATAAGGATGACAGAACATCGTAGTGACATGAGGAACAAAAAAGAAACAAATGCTTTATACAGACACACGATACAACATCCCAATGCCCAGTTTATGTTCATGATCATTGACAAAATTCAGGAAGATAGAAACAACCAACAGGGTTGGCACACCATTTTAAACCACAAGGAACAATATTGGATAACCAACCTTGGATGTTTATTCCCCCCAGGTCTGAATGACCATCTGTGAGTTTCACTGAACACTGGAGGATTTCATAATCATGGTTACAACAACAAACATTCATATAGATTAAGAATTAGTACGAACCATTCAAAGGTGGTTAGGCCTACCAACGCTCATATTATACTCTATAAAGCATGATAAAAAATTGTTCAGGATACGAATATGTATATGTATGGTTTGGTATTCATATCTGGTATGTTGGTGTTAAACATTGAGTATTATACAATTACAATGTTGAACTTGTATTATCTACAAGCATATTATTTCAATTTATTATAATCTATAATATAGCTGAGAATGAGGCCACTATACTCTTTTTGCCTTATTTTGTAATATATTATATGATCAGTACTTGGTTCATTATTATTCAGTTCTTTTGAACTTGTGGTTATCACGCTTCAAAATATATATATACTAGTGGTATATATTTTCTGCTTTTTTACACTATGATATGCATTCACAAATAGTGACTATGGTATTGGTCTATTACCTTGTAATATGTATGTCATATAATGGCTTACTTCCAGAGCTTTGATTTTTATCTTTAAAAATATGACTTAATATCTATACCTCTGGCATTTTTATGTCACTGGTCATATGCTTTAATCAAGAATGGAACATGCACTTTGTTACTCCAGCCACTGGGAGGTGCTGTAATATTGATTCCAGGTAATCAGAGACTAGTATAAGTGCAGGCTGCTTCATTTCATTCAAAAAAACTTTATTGTATTCATTGATAAAGGCTGAATAGCCAAAACCAGTCTGGATTTGAAAGAATTATAAATAAATAATCATTATTTCTTAATTACTGCATGTTCGCTATCGTTTTTTGCTGGTCGTTGGTGGTTTACATTGTTGGCTTGACCCTGCATGCCATCCTTGCGGAGCACATGGTAGTTTACTGTCAAAGATGACATTAGCAAAAGCCAGGTGAAGTGGTCCAGGAAGTCTGTAAGGCACATCTAGGCCTGTCTTCTCGAGGTTACGCCTGATGCTATAACCCCATGCTGTACCATCCTTTGCATTATGTATGAGATGCATGGTCAGCAAGGAAATAGAACTCAAGGCTTGTGTTTGGGGGTCTGAAGCACTGTATTGGGCTTTCTAGGGATAAGCTCTGCTAAGTCTGGCTCTTTTCATACTTTGTTGAAAATTATGTCAACATTTTTTTTTAGCTGGCAATTGATTCAGATTTTCTACTGTTACCTTGGTTAGTTTTCACCAAATCCAGGCCATATGTGCCTTGTAGTTCAATGCTCTATCAGAAAACATACTGGATATATAAACCCACATTCCTAATCTATCCATCATACTGGAGTCTTTATTAGAGGGGTGCATAGCTTGAGCATGCTCTGGGATATCCTTTTGGGTGGCTGCAGCATCAACTATAGAATCAATAAGCAGTCCTTTGCTCCAGTGCATCCTATCTTTGAGGATCTGAAGCACTATATATGGCTTCTTGGGAATAAGCTATGCTTTGTCTGATTCTTTTCATATTCATTGAAGATGATGTCTATGGGTTTTTCACTATCCAGGCTGCTGAGGGAGAGGAGTTATAGGCCTCCTGTAAGATGTGTGGTGGGGTCCATGGGCTATGATTCCCTCTGCCTTATCACTTTCAAGATCTTAGTGAAGGGCATTTCCTCTGGAGTGGATTTGAGGGAGCCTTCCCCTTTGTTTAGATCTTTATCTGGAGTGGGAGACTCGGAAGGACAGTATAGGTGCTTCCTCTTGCACTTTCTCTTCCTGGGAGGGCTAGGTGGAGAGTCCTCATCCAAACTCTCCTGGAAGCTGTGCAAACTAGAGCTCACCAGAGTAGGCCTGTAAATCATCTGGTCCTGAGGGAGCCTACATGGGGACTTTCATAAGCATTCTGATTCTGGGGTATTTAAGGCAGAATCGGCACCATTGTCCAGCTCCCTTCTGGGTGTCAGAGTCCACTGAAGTTCTTGGGTTCAGAGTTAATGGGGCCAACAGGGATGAAATACACACCAATATTGAGTACTCAACCCTGATTGTCAATGCCAAAACCTCCAACTCCATAGTGAAGTCAGGGACTTTTAGTTCCAAGACATCAAATGCAGAGTGCTCCGAAACCAAAAATGGCACTGTAGCCAACCATGTTGTTACCATTAGTGTTGAAGTTGGATGGCACCAAGCACCTGGGGTCTAGTGGCACTTGGGGTATATATAATTAGTGTGAATGTCACAAGTAGTGAAGTAGTGGATGTAGAAGAAATGAGGTCTGTCTGGACTGAGGTGCCCGATATAACAGTTGGTACCAACTCCATCACTAACGGTGCCAAAGTATGTCCCATGGGAGGAGTGGAAGGCTAGATAGTTGGAGGGATTTCTTGGCCTGAGATAAGTCAGATCTTGACAAAGCCTAACATCATGTGATCCCAGTCAAATAGTGTAGGACTTTTGAGAGACCTATAAGATTATGGACATTATATTATGGGAGGTCTTGAGAGCATCAGTCTTGAAAGTTCCTTCTCCAATGAAAAGCTTTCTGCATGCCTTCTCTGAGTCAAATTCACAGTGCTGGAGGACTCTTACAAGGGAAGAGAGGATGACTTAGTAGGAGTCTTAATGTTAGATGTTTTCTTTCTAGTAATTGGTGATAACATTTGAGGAAATTTGTGAGGGTACAAGTTTTTCTAAGATGGTCTGATTTCTGTCCTCTGACTTTCTCTTTTCATTTCCCTTTTCTTCCCCAATTTCAAAGATTCTTGTCTTTGTGGGGCCAAAGGTCTTGTCAGTGCTAATTTGGAAGAATGCCCTTTACAATTAACTTACTTATACAGTCTGTGCTCATTCTGAAGCTAATACTCATACTAATGCTTCAGTCACTAGACACACAAGCTTCCCCTAAACACATGTAACTCATTGGGATCCTGTGTGGGACTTTTTGTCCACATTTATGCATTTTCTAAAACTCTGCTTACTTTTTTCTCCAGAGCACAACACAAAGTATCACTGTCAAAAGGCTTCACCGAGCACAAGCCACAACAACAATAAAAACAATTTTCTAATAGTTTAGCCAAATTTAGGCTCTGATAACAGAAACAAGGCCAATGGCCTAAGATTCTACTGGGTAGAAAGGATAATGAAGGGAAGATAAGGGAGAAAAAAAAAGAGTTGAAGGAAAGAGAAAAGAGCACCAAAAGCTAGAATTTCTGTCTAATAAAAGGTTTTGACAAAAAGGTCATTTATCCCCCAAGCCACTGAAACACTCTTTCCTAATACTCAAGCTGATTAGAGGCATCATTGTCTAAAGTGCGTCAATGAGATCTGGAAATACAGCAGCAGCAGTAGGGAGTTACGGGTAGGGGAGCTCAAGCTTGCAAGGAGTACGTTGTTATCACTAGAGGTCACCAATGGCACCAGTCCTACTGTTTTAGTGTCTGGACACAACCTGAAATATATACAGTCATTTCATCAATGATCAGAAAGTTACAGCATGCAACTAATATATTGAAATTGTTAGCATGAACAATAATAACCGCATGTATTTTGTATAGTAACATAGTGTGTTGCTATAATCAGTATTATCATATGAATGAATTGCAGGAATGCAAGACAGGCTCTTAGGTTAATATGGAAGGAAGTCTTTAGGATACAGATACAGATCATATAGAACCAGCACCAAGGACAGGATGACCCAAGGCACTCCTCTTAGTACTAATTTAGCAACTTCAGAGAAGAAAGAAATTAATCTACCAAGCACTTTTCAGAAAACCTCTTATGCCAAAGAATATTTCTAAAGCCTGAATTAACCAGAAGGTGCTAGAAGAGAGAGATAAGTCATTAATGCCTGCATATTTAAGAAATACATATTTCATTCTACATGTATTCCTTCACAAAGGAGGAAGGGAATGGTAATACCATTTACTAGCACTGTGAGCACCATGAGGATCAAAACTATGCTGCTCCAGTACATGAGGTGCAGAACACATTTCAACAGCCCTAGCACTTGGAAAAGTGCACATGCCACAGGGTGTCCTATACAGTAAGCAGTTGTTCTCATGATAAATAACACTTCACTACCATCTAACACCCTATGCACTGTTGCAGCAGCTCTGTTCACTGAAGCAAAGAGTCTTGAAGATGTGACTAAGATTCAGATGGAGATGAGAAAAAGAAACTGCATAAGGGGGTCTGCTTGCCAAACATTAAGCTAAAAGAAATACACATTCAGAGGACTTTTCATGTATAATAAGTGGGCATGATTGCTTTTTATCATAATGGCTATTCTGTCCATAGTATCATAACACGTAAAACAGCTTGCAGCTATAGAGAAAAAGTAAAACAATACTGAATTATATTAAGAAACACAGAGTACAAATAGCAATGCTGTAGAAGATATATTTGGAAAGAAATGAGCATACAAATTTGACAAAGAAAGGATATCAGAATGGATATTCTACAGAATATAAGAAAAAAGGAAAAGGGAAGCAAAAATACCTATTACCAGAGGGAGTTCAATAGTGATACAAAAAGAAAGAAAAGACAGACAATAATGGAAGATTTGTAGTAGCAAAGGGTTATGGGCAGCGGAGGAAGATTACAGTGGCATGTATTTACATTTAAACTAAAACTGGAGTTATGGAACCTAAAAGAATGTTGGGAGAAAAAAAAAGTTATGTACTCACCATAACTATGTATCTGTTTTATCTGTTTTCAACCTTCCTCAACTGATGGGTCTTGGATCTGACCTCGTATCTAACTTCGGCCACTTTTAAAGACTTGGATCCATAGCTTAAGCTGCTCTCCTTACCCATAATCTTTCTTTCTAGTTACAACTACTTCAGATCAAGTTTGCTCTCCCTTCAGTCTACAGTGTGTGTAAAACAGCTAGCAGGTGGGAGAATTATAGAGATGGCGTCTATATCATATTATCGTAAGATGTAAATAGTGAACGCTATTTCATCGTACCGATAATATCGAAACAACAAAATATCAAACGGAACAGCAAATTTTTTCCCAGGGAAAAAAATCGCTGCTCCGTAAAAAAAAAAAAAAAATAAACTTAAACACAAATTTAAGTGGGGGGCTTGGCCCTCCACACCCTCCATGTGGGGGGATGTGCCACGCCACACCCCCCTACTTAAATATACCAACTCCGAGATTGCACCATAGTAGAGGAAATGGCAAAGTTCCCAAAGACGGACCACCAAATTTTTTCTCTTGGGAAAAAATTTGATGTTTCGTGTCTTTGCTATTTTGTCATTTTGACAATATCGGATCAACTAAATAGCATTCGTTATTTAGTCCATTCGATGGCGTCATATAGACCCTAGAGATGATAAAATAACATCCCAGTGAAATAACTACATAAAGTAGGAAATAAAGCAGAAAAGAGCTGGAGCTCATTACCAATCAGGCAAGACAATATTCTTCAAGTCAAACTAGGAGACTTAGGAATTAAAACATTGTGGGAAGGGAGATGGAGGGCAGGAGGAGGTTGAGGAAGGATGAAAACAACAACTCAGGTCCATGTATATATCTTATATTGTCTTTTTCATCCATTCCTCTACCAGTGGGACAGAGTTCCCAGTTACAGAAACTGCAGGATGGTCCTCAAAGAAGGATATTCCAGAGTACAGGGGAGCCAAATAATGCCCTCTTCCTAGAGTTTGTAGTTAGCAATAAAGTTGTGTGAGTTTGACTAAGTGGCAGCTTCACAAATGTCATCTACAGAAGCTCTAGACAGAAGGCAGAAAATGTGGCAATAGAGCAGTGGAATGAGCGTTAGGAGGTGCAGGAAGTGTCAATCAATCTATTTTTCTTATAGACAAAAGTAATGCAATCAGTGAGCCACTTGGCTAAAGTCAGCTTAGTGAGAGATTTTCCTAGTTTTGGCTTTAGAAAAAGAAATAAATAGCTGGTCTGACTTTCTGAAATCTTTTGTTCTGTGAATACAGAATCAAAGTTGCCTATGCATATCTAAAATATGTAACAAATACTCTCCTTTATTGGAAAAATGTTAAAAGAAACAGGGATACTGATGGATTGATTCATAGCTGTTTCTAAATCCACATTGGGTACAAAGAAATGATTAGTGTGGGGGGTACCTTGTTCTTGTGAAAAATTATATGCATTGTTTAGAAGACCCTGGCCAATGTGATTGCAACCAGAAAAAGTGTTTTCCAAGACACAAATTTCAATTCTGCCTTGGCAGCTGGTTCAAATGGGGGCTAAGTCAGGGCTTGGAGAAGTATATTCAAATACCAGGGCAGTGTAGGGTCCTTAATGGGGAGGGGGGGCAGATTACAAAGATTCCTTTAGGAAAGGCTTTACATAATCTAAATGAGGCCAAAGAGGATTGATGATGTCCTATATAAAAACTGGAGACAGCTACAAATTGAACCTTAATGGTAGAGTAATTAGCACCATTGTTAAATATGGAAGCAAGAAAATCTGGGATAGCTGAAATGTGCGGTGAAAAAGGAACTAGTTATCTCTGGGGATAATCTTTTCCATTTAGTCTTTTACACCTTTCTTGTAGAATCCTTTTGAGAGGATATGAGAATATGTCTGACTGGAGATGAGAACCTGGACAGTCTAGCCATCACTGGAAGTGCAGAAACCATGCAATCAATCTGAATGTCTGAATGTCTGGGTGAGTTATCCCTGATGGGTGATAAAAATTATCCTGGTTTAGATCCAGCACTCAAGGAGGGTGCATGAGATGAGGCTCCAGAAAGGGGAACCACACCTGTGTCAGAGTAGACCTGGTCCTCAACCCACTTATCAACGGTAACTACCCATGCCTATTTTTGGTGACATTAGTCAACATGACTGAATCACCTAGAGCCATATTTTACACTTTTGAGTGGGTAGCCTTGACATGGCTCGCAGTCTGTAATCCATGGCCTCCTATGTTGAGGATACTGAGCACCACAGTAGATGCCCAAAGTAGTTGGTCTGTACAACTCTTCCCCTATAGGGCACCAGGCAGAGTCTGTGCTACTGCCCACAGCTCCATTCATTGGTGAGTTTGAGATGGAAACACTCATCATGTTTTTTGGACATGGGAAACACCCCACGGAGACACATGGAGAACATGCAAACTCCAAACAGGCATTGGTTGGAAGTCAGGATCGAACCTTGTATCTTGTGAATGGGAGGTGAAGACCTTAACCACTAAGCCATCTGGTCTCTCTCTTGTTGTTGTGAGATTACCTAAAAAGGGCACTATGGGGGAGACAAGAGCCTTAGCTAGTAACTGAAATCTCAGGGGTTACAAATGAATACCATCTCTGGCAAAAACAGCATGGTCTATCTACCATTTCATCCCAGGCTGACAGGTACTGGATCCCCTTAGAATGACACCAGAAACTAAGGCAATTGTTGAAGTCAATCATTTTTATTTATATTGTGCTATTGGCATAGGTGAAGGTAGTATGCTACTCAAGGCTAGGGACATACCTGCCTGAGACACATATTCATAAAGCTCGGTCATGTCTTTCTTCATATAATCCAGTGAGGTACATCTCAAGTCATTCACACCAACATGAACTATGACAGACTCATAATGGTACTTGTTGTGGAGACACCCGAGTGTGTGTGTGTGTTTGTGTGTGTGTGTGTGTGTGTGTGTGTGTGTGTGTGTGTGTGTGTGTGTGTGTGTGTGTGTGTGTGTATGTGTGACATAGCGGGTCCTGGCACTTGACTGGCAGCTGACCGTAACCTTCTCATTATCCAGCCTGGTGAGTGGGTTTTATGTGCACTGAGTGGTGTGGGTACTGTATTAGGTGTAGCATATTTGTGTTTTGGAGGTCTCTGGTGTTTAAGTTAATTTATGATGAGTACCTCTGCGTATGATGTGTTGAGTGCGTGATTTGTGCCGGAGGTGTAGTATGTGGGCTGACAACTTGTTCAGTGTCACTATTCTTTGAATGAGAGAGCAAGGATTCCAAATTATTAGTGTAGATTCATCTCCCCCAAATTGAACTCGAGTGGTTTAGGAGTAGTGGGTTGTCCGTGTACATGAGGCAATTGTTACACTGCCTCAGGATTCCCATGTCAATCAGGATGGCAGAAGAAACGTTGGGTATCTTATGCCTACAGAAGTGCACTTTTTGAAGCTTGTTGGCTTTTCAGCCATCTTAGGTGTAAAGAAAAAGTAAAAAAAAAAAAATATATATATATATATATATATATATATATATATATGTATTTATGTATGTAGTTGAAAAACAACATGATAGAATTCAACAAGATAGAATATCAGTAATGATACTAAATACCCTAAAAATTAGTCAGAAAAAGTTTGTTAAATAGAAAGAAAAAAGACTTTACCAGGAATGGTAATAAGGAGTACCTGGTGGAAACAGGTAGGAAAAAACATGGGGAATCTGAAACTTAATGCAGAGAATGGAAAACGCCAGAAAAAGAGGATAGGGTGAGGTATAGCAGAAGTATATCTAAGAAAAGAAGATACAAAAGAAAATATATAAATATAATCTACTTTTTACTCAAAGAAAAGGTGAAGAAACTGCACCCAGAGTTTGAGAGAACATGATCCATGTCTGTAAGTGTAAGAGTGGCAAACGAGATCTGAGGTAAAACAGGGGTCTGGGGCATAATTTGTAAAGGAAGGAGCTTGAGATTCGAATGCAGGAGTCAGAAAGAAATATGTTCAAGCTAGATCCAAGATTGGATTCAAGACCCATTGATTGAGAAATGAATGAAAATGACAACATCAGATGTATAACAAAAGAGGGCAGATTTCTGAAGAACTGTATGCGAACATTTATTATGGAAGGTGTGAATTACAATATCTTAAAAAGGATTCTAGAAGGTATACCAAAAGGAAAAAAGCAGCTGTAGCTGAAAAAAAGAAACAACAGTTCCCAAACTGAAAATCTTCTTTTTTTATTTCCAACATCTTTATTAAATTTCCACACGTGACAAAGGCAATCTTACATTTATATAAATGAAACACATACAAAATTAAATCACTTTAGTTGTAAACAAAACAGACACCATTGAAACAACTGTAGTTGTAAACATTACTAATCACTTATAAACATTCTAGTTATTGTCAGTTAAGCATTATATAGCTCATTCAAATCCTGCCACTTAAACCTTGTTCCCACTCCGCATATACTTTTCCCACAATTCCCATTTTTTCTACGTAGTTTGCTCCTTCCCTTTTCTAAAGATCCTAATTCCAGTTATTTTATCTCAGTTACTATATTCACTATTTCTAGTAAAGTTGGTCTAGACTTTGATTTCCATTTTCTAGTAAATGCTTTTTTGGCAGCCACCATAATTAGACTCAGCAAGGTTTTACTATGTCTAGCCTATTCTGATTCTGTAGCATAACTCAAAACAAATCATCTCCCCAGTCAGTCCAACATGCCCACCCAGAATCTCCAGCAGAGTGGCCTGCATGGAATCCCAAAAGCCTGCCAGCTCATCACACCTCAAAAAATATGTTCCCAGCTACCTCTTTCTTGCCTCTTACACCTCCAGAATTTACTATCTACCTGAGGAAAAATTCTTTGGAGTCTACTTGGGGTATAAAAATACCTACATAAAAATTTCCAGGCATAGATCCTAAATCTTCTAGACTTTGTTGCATATTTGTGAGATAGACATATATCTCCCCCATTGTCTCTTTGTGAACTGCTTATCCAGTCTCTCTTCCCAATCCTTTCTAAGATCCTCTAATTGATTCTTGTAATTATCATGCAATATTTTATATGCTTTACTAATTATTCCTTTTTTAACAGCAGCTTCTGTTCTACACTCTATTAAAAACTCTCCCAGTGCTGGTCTTTCATTTAGGAGCCCCCTATTTCTTTCAATTTGCCTATACTCTGATATCAGTCCATGATAGGGAAGGTAATCTCTAACCTGCAGTCCAAATAAATGTTTGGCCTTTCCCTTTCTAGTTATTTGGCCTTTCCCTTTCTAGTTATTTCTTCCCAGTACCTTGGTTCCTTTTCCAATTTTCTCCAATAAATTCCAGCCTCTCTTGCCTATTATTTGTATCCCTGACCACAGTCAGCCCTATTGGCAAAATCTCTTTTCTCCATTCTCGTACTGGTTTGGTTCTTAGAATACCCCCTACTATTTTATGAATATAATACTCTGTATGATTTTGGTTGTTCTCCTTAAGAGTCTGCATCCAAAATCCCAATCTCTCCTTATTTCATGAGCTTCCTCCCTGCACCATTATCATTCCATTCCACCTTGAATTATAGTTTTCTTCCTGTGTTATGTTTAAGAGCCTTAACTGTGTTGCTTTAAAATACCCCCTCAAATTAGGTAATCCTAGTCAACCTTGTTCTACTTGTAGAATCTTCTTATCCCATTTGACCCCTGCTGACTTCCCTTCCCAGATAAAATCCTTCAAATCTTTTTTAATTGCTGTCCACAATTCCTCCTCCAGTTGATAAAAGTATGCCTGACCTGTGTATAAGCCTAAAGGAACTAAAAACATTGTAATGGTTTGTATCTTAGTATACATATCCATATAACAAAGCTTCCAATTTCTCAGTTTTTATATTATCTTCTCTTTAGTCTCTTCCCACATATCCTTAGCTGCCACCACAGAGTCATTTCTAATCCATACTCCTAAATACTTCATTTTATCATGTCCTCATAAATATGGATATTGTTGAACCAATTCGTGTCTGGGTACATAATTTACCACTACTGCCTTTGTTTTAGCTTCATTAATTTTGTATCCTGAGAAGATTTGAAACTGTCTTAAAATGTTCCACAACACTGTAATGTCCCTTTCTGGTTTTGTCAAGTATAGAATAATATCATCTGCAAATAGAGCCAGCTTTTCCTGACTACCATACCAATTATATCCTTGAATTTCTGAGACCCTTATTTTCTTTGCCAGTGGTTCTAAATATAATGCAAACAACAAAGGGGAAAGCAGACAACCCTGCCTGGTTCCTCTACTCAAACAGAAATTATCAGAGAGGACCCCATCCACTTTAATTCACTCCTCTGATCCCTCATGTATTCTTCTAATCAACTTTATAATTTTATCAGGGAAAGCAAATGCTTCCATTGCCCTGCTCATGAAGTCCCAGTTTACTCTGTCAAATGCTTTTTCTGCATCAAGACCCACCAATAAAAGTGGTACTTTCTTACATTCTGCTTCCCTCTGGATCAACCAAATTGAAAATCTTAGGCCTATCCAGGAGCAGAGAGAAGCAGGTCAAGAGGGATGGTATTTAAAGAAGAATGAAACTGGACAACACAGATGTAATGTTATGGTGAATACATAAAATGAATACATAACTTTTTTATCTGATGTTGTCATTTTCATTCATTCATCACTAATGGGATGGAGACTCCAGCTAGCTGAACCTTGGGGTGGTCTTCATAGAAGGATATTCCAGATTACTACAGATTCAAAGATGGTTCTGTTCCTAGAAATCAAATCTAAGTTGTAATGAGCAATGACAATATGAGCACTGGACCAAGTGGCAGCTTGACCAAAACGCTGAGGAGACTGCCATAGACCTCATGGAATCAGCTCTAGGAAGCCTAGGCAAGGTTAATCCTCGTTTACTTTAGACAAAGGAGATATAATCAGTTAACCACTTGCCAGTGTAACTTTGGAAACTGGCTTGCCCAATTTAAGAGAGAAAAAAACAAAACAACTGGTCAGTTTTCTTGAAATCTTTGGTTCTATGGAGATAAAAGTAACATTGTCTATGCACATCCAAAAGATGGAGCATGTCCTCTCCCTTGTTTGAAAAGTCTGGAAAGAAAACTTGGAGGTTACTGACCTGGTTAATGTTGACTCAGAAGCTACCTTAGGCAAAAAAGACAGGTGTGGTCTGTGAGGACACCCTGCCTTTGTGGAAAACCAGGTAACGAAATTTGGATGATAGAGTCTGGAGTTTAGATACTAGTCTACCTGATGTGATAATGACTAGAAAAAGGGTTTTCCAAGACAAAAATTTTAGATCTGATCTGGCTGAAGGTTCATAGGGAGTTTGTATCAGGGCTGAAGCACAATAGTTAAATTTCAAGGTGGAGTAGGATCCTTTGTTGGAGATCTTAGTAAAAAGGCCGTTTTGAGAAAAGTTTTATTTCATTTAGAAGAAGCTAAGATATAGTTATTTTCACCTAGGTGGAAGTTTGAAATAGCAGCCAACTGGATCTTAGCAGACAAACTAGTCCCTTTATTGAAAACTAAAGCTAAAAAATCAAGTATAGCCAGTACAGGGGCAGAAAAGGGGTCCAGATTCCTGTTAAAGTCCCAGAATACAAATCTCTTCCATTTACTTTTGTAGATCTTTCTAGAAGAAGATTTTTGAAAAGAAAAGAAAATATGACGGACCCAGAAGGAGAGCCTGGGCTGTCTAGCAATTAGTAGACTTGGAGGAACTATTTGGCCAGTTTGAGGTCTGTTATGTCCAGATAAGTCATACCTGCCAGGTGAGACAGGAGGTCTGGAATGGGATCCAGGGTGGATGTAGAAGGTGAGACCAGAGTAAGGGGAACCAAATCTGACAAGGTCAAAAGGAGGCAATGAGGATAACTGTGCTCTTCAACCAGAATGCTTTCTGTAGAAATATGGGAATGAGCAGTAATGGTGGATATGAATAAAGAAGACCAGAGAGCCAATTGTAGATTACAGTATCTCTTGGCATTTCCTGTTGGAGGGATCAGAGCAAACAACCTGCTGCACTTGTTGTTGAGGGAGATGCAAATAGGTTGCAACAAGGCTGGCCTCATCAATAGAAAATTCTCCCAGATACTGTAACATTGAGAGACCACTCGTGTGCCATCAGAACTGACCTGCTTAGTTTGTCCGCAATCATGTTGACTTTCCCCAGTATGTGCATTGCTATTAGAAAGCAATGGGAAGAAGTCACCCACTGCCACACTCTCATTGCTTCTCAACAAACTGGATAAGAATTGGTTCCTCCCTGTTTGTTGATTTACCAGACAAATGGACATACTGTCCATCTGAATAGCAATTGTCCCAGAGGGGAAAACATCTTAACTCATTCACTCCAATAATATTCAGAAATTTTGCACTGTAACTTCCAATGGGTATGCCATTTGACAGAATCAAACTATGTCCTCACATTTCAAACAAATGTTCATATATCTGGAACCATAATGGTTACTAAAGTGGTTTAAATGGCAAACCTTTCAGCCCTAACTGTTTTCTATAGTGGTAGTATTCTTTAGGTTCTAAGTCACAGTAAACACAGTAATCACTATTATGTTTGTAATATTTTGTAAACAACTTATAGTATCTCAGTAACCACTCAAGTTACACACATACTGTCAGCAGCATTTTATTCAACTAACTGAGAGTTTTCACATGAGGCTAAGGAGTTCTGTATGTGTTGCTTAGTTGTTGAGATATTTAGAAAAACATGAAAATTATATCTATATAAATTAATATCCTAAAAACAACAGTTAATATCATTTTACCGGCACAAGAGAGAGGTCAAATATTAATGCAGTTGAGTGTGCCACTGTGTAAGGTTTAGGATGAAGTCTTTTAAAACCTTGTACATAGCATGGTTTTAAAATTATTAATGCAAATATGAGCAAGCAACATTTGATGCCTAGAGACATCTGTAGGAGTTAACTGCAGATGCACCTGGAGGCATCACTCATATGTAATGAGTTAAAAGGCCTGCAACACTAGGAGGACTACTTTCATTTCCAGGACACAGGTATGTGTCTTGGCCTCTTTGGGGGACCATGCACCTTGGACTGTCCTTCTCAAATAATACCCCCCTTCCCCTGTTGGGTGGTGTCCGTGGTCACCATGGCCATGGGCAGAGGAAGAGCACATGGATGGCTTTTGGACAGTTTGTCTTAATTAATACACCAAAGAATGCATCGTTTGCACACTTGTGTGATCTTGACTGGGGCAGTCAAAGGATGTTGAAGAATGGACCACTGGACTGATATAATCCATTGAAGAATTTGCATGTGAAAGTCAGCTAGAGGAATGACAGTGATAGCAGCTGCCATGGCTTGTAAAATTAGTCGTGCTAGAAGAGAAGAATTTTGAATTATTTTCCTGACCTGAGATCTGAGTGACTAGATTCATGATAGAGGAACAGAGGCTATTTGACTGACTAAGTCCAGACGAGTACCTATGAACCACAGACACTGCGTAGGTGTGAGTTGTGATTTGCCTTAATTAACTGTGAAGCCCAAATGGAGGCACAACTGGAGAAATTAGTCCCTTGCCTGCAGGAGTAGATGCCTGGTTGTGGCATTTGGAGTCAGTCATCTAGATATGGAAACACTTGGAATCTCAGCAGTCCCAAGTGAGCTGCTACCACTGCCATGTATTTAGTGAACTCCCTTGGGACTGTGGTAAGACTGAAGGGCAGTACTCTAAAATGGTAATGACTGGCTCCTAGACGGAAGCACAGATATGTCCTGGAGTACCTGTTCATTTTTATGTGATAGAATGCATCCCGAACATCTATTGAGCCCATCCAAGCATCCTTTCACGATTGACACAGAATGGACTGAAGTGTGACCATTCAGAACCTTGAAAATTGCACAAACTGGTTCAGTTTGCTGAGAACCAGGATGGGTCTCAATTCCTGTTTCTTCTTTGGCATGAAAAAGAATCCCAAATAGGTCCTGGATCCTTTCTGGTCTGGGGTGACCTTCTGGACAAAACTTTTTTCTAGCAGCTTTTCTATTTCTAATGCTGCTGCTTCCCTCTAATTAGGTGGAACAAGTGGGATTCTTTTCATTTTTTGGGGGGGGAATTTGGGAAAATAATATGATATTATCTCTGGATATAGCTGTAAAAATGTGAAAGCAGCCACCACGAATATCAGCAGGACATAGGTTACAGCAACTCCCAAGTAATGACCATAGGCAATCCTTCAAAAACAGCAAGAACTTTTATTCAAATAACATGAAATGAGCGCTTTCGCATAGCCAAGCTATGCTTCTTCAGATATCAATTCAAAATGAAATCTGTAATGCTTATATACAGCTTTTGGGCGGGCTCATTAAACATACAAATGCAATTAATCAATTATAAATTAGTAGTCATAGAGACAAAACAATCTAAACAGTTTAAAAACCGTTTTAAAAACAGTTTGAAATGCATTACCTAAAACTGTTCATATAAATTATGCACATAGCAATGTAATAATGAATCATAACCATCATTCAAATCAAACAACAAAATTTATCTAAAAACAACTCCAAAGAATTCTACAACATCAGATATACATTTTAGTTCAGTATTATGCTGACCTTCATTTTCGTCAAGCATAACAGCCATTGCTGTGTTCAGAATAATAAAACTAAATAAAACAACTCACTGCTCACTAGCGTGAATATATCAAAAATAGACATAAGGAACGCTGAAAATCTACGACCAAGCGCATACAACATAAAAATAGAGCTTACTTTGCCTCAGTAGAACATTTCACGATCCAAAACCATGTATATGTTTACAAACCATTTCTACTTTGTACATAGTACACATCCAAAAGCGTTCATAGCTATAATGGAGGATCACGTGCTTCTGAAGGATGACTTGAAGAAGACAAGGCTTCTTCTGGGTCCTAATGCCTAGGTATACATAACTTTACAAGCATTAAGGCGTGTTTATAACAACTGCTGAAGTTGCTTGAAACTTAATCATATCAATGAAAGGCATTGGTTCAAATACCGTAACTAAATGCCTCCCTTCTATGAACATATAAACTAAATACATAGCTAATAAAATGAGAAAAATGAGGAAATACATACAGTATGTAAAAATATATATACACAACCATAAAAGATATGTGCAAACAAGCATGAGAGCCTGTATATATGATGAATCCAAGCTCATCATATTAGCAGCTAGACTATAAGACCTCTCTGAATGTCAAATAAAACAATAGCTTAAATAAATATAAATATAAAGGGTGACCTGTCTATGCTGATTAAAAGTGTATCAAGCCAACATAGGCTAGAAACCACCCTGCGATATGCCTACTAAGAGGCATTAAGATGCATGCATGAAACCTCATATCTTCATGCTGTTCTATATTGGACTTATGAAGAGGAAACATGTAGATATAAAATCAAAAGTTACAGAAAAATGATACCAGTGAATAATTCCTCTATATTAGAAATAATGTTCATGCCATAAGACAAGCTAATATTAATAAACATAGGGTATGTACTGGGTAAACCTCAAAAAAGGGGATGTTAATGGAATGGGAGCACCCTCAAACCATGGCTAAAAAATTAAGTTCCATGACCAATTGAGAATGCTAGAGAACAACCTTTATCAACTACAAAGATATTTGTGGCAAAGACTACACCTAGAAGCGTGTCTGCACTATAAGGTAGTCCCCAGAGGCATGCGGGTGTTCTGCATGCCTACCTATGGGGACTCCCATCCGTCTCTGTTAAAGCAATGGCAGGACTTAAATATTAATCTAGGGTTTGATTATGTGAGACTCCTGTTGTCCTATTTTTCACCATTAGAAACTGAACTTCGGAACAAAACAGATGTTCTTTATCAATATATTCTCGACAATTTCTCTTCTGATTATTGTAGCGAGAAGTTATGTGCAGTTTTTACACATGTTAAATCTTTTGGTGAAAGGTTGAGTAAAACCAAGCAACATAAATTAAAGAGAGACCACACAGACTTTCAAAATGGCCAAGTGTTTGTGTGGCCTAGACATCAGGGTGAACAAGCTAATGCCATTCGTAATACCACTCATCAGGCACATGTCTCTGCGGGCTTAGAAGCTACCAATGATCCTATATCATCATCTCTAGATCTCCACCATACGGTGCAGACAGTGACGGTTTCTAACCGGATTCGTGATTTGGACCCTATTGAGACCCAGAGTATGGACACACCACCACCAAATCAGGAAGCCCTGCTGAACCATCACTGTACAGGAGCCATATCCAAGAATAAAAATGAGAAAGATATGAAGAATCCCCCTTTTTTACCCTATCAACGGAAGTTTACCCCACAAGGGAGGGGGCGTTCCAGCAGCAGGGGAGCGAGAAAACGCAAATATTCTGTCGAACGGAACATGTCCAACAGAAGGACAAGGTACTGACTCTGGTGTTTAATTTTTCTAATGTTGCTATTGATCCAGCTGTATTCAGCCTTCTCAACAGAGGCCTTTCTTTTATTCCTGCTGCCAGAGCCTTACTAGAAGATACACTACTGGACTTGAGACTCTTTTGTAGACGTGTTAGTCTTAAACTCTTTTTTGCGAATAATGATAGCAGTGTTAATTCAAATGAACCACTACATATTTTTAAGAAAAAGAGTACCTTTTCACCCCCATTACAACCAATGTTACAATGTTTTTTGGATCTTTGTGAAAATGATTTATATATGTTGTTTTCCTCAAAACATAACAGGAAAGGGAGGTTTTATAATCTCAATAGAGAAGAAAATTGTGCCCTAACTTGGCTTAAGGGCAATGATAAATTAGTTGTGAAACCTGCAGATAAAGGGGGGGGGTAGTATTAATGGACTCAGAGGATTATAAGAAGTGCATGTTTGAACTGTTATCTGATCATAACACGTATACTCGTATTTCCACACACCATGTGTCTACCATTGTGAACAATGTTAAGGATAACATCTATGATCTACTGCTATGCAGGCAGATCAGTTTAGAGTTATATGAGTATCTGTTGCAAACTGACCCGATTATACCCATTCTTAAGGGCCTCCGAAGGTCCATAAGGAGACATGGCCCATTCCCATGAGACCCATTGTAGCAGGTGGGAGTTGGGTTACGCCCATATTTCTACCTTTCTTGAGAGTATTTTACGTCCAGTGGTAGATAGCTGTAGTAATATACTTAGGGATACATACCAACTACTTGAGACCCTGAAAAGTGTACATTTAGAGAAATCTAGGGGAAGTTACCTACTTGTAACCATGGACGTTGAGAAACTTTTTACATCTATCCCCAATGAGGTAGGCATTCAATATATTAGAGAACTACTACACAAGGAAACTCAATTCTCCACTGATAGAATCACTTTGGTTACGCAATTGTTGGATATAGTTCTTAGCAATAATGTTTTCATGTTTGGAGATGAGTTCTTCCTGCAGGCATGGGGGTAGCTATGGGGACCCCTGTGCCAACACATATGCTAACCTCGTAGTTTATTGGTGGGAGAAACAGTTTCTGTTTGGTCATACATCCTTTAACCAGGTTAAATATTATAAAAGGTTTGTGGATGATATACTCCTAATTTGGGAAGGACCCAGGACAGATTTCTTAGTATTATTGGAACATCTGCATACTACCACTAATTTTATGAAGTTTACGGTAGAGAGCTCCCATTACCAGGTAAATTTTTAGATGTTACGATACGTTTGACTGATGAAGGACTCATTACCACTACATTGTTTAGGAAAACTGCCTGGAGAAATGCATTGCTGGCTGCTGATAGCATGCATCCAGCATTTACCTTTCGTGGGATAGTAACCAGTCAGTTCACCAGGGTATTCAGACTCTGTCAGAATGTGAAAGATTTACATGAAGAATCCACTAAGTTAGAATATCTGTTTAATGAAAGGGGCTATGATATGCAGATGGTTAGAGATATCAGGAGGAAAATTATTGGTGACATAGATTCTGCTAACATTTGTGAGTCACATACAATCCATGGGTTTAGAAATAAAGTCCCTGTGGATTTGACTCGTGATGGTAATACCTTACAATATGTCATTAAATATACCAGTGAAGTTGAAAGTATTAGATGTATCATCAGAAGAAACTGGAATGTTCTCACTGGGAACAAGCAGATTAAGGATATAGTGGGTTCTTCACCCAGATTCTGTTATAAAACAGTGATAATTTAAGGAAACAACTATGTAATGATCAACATATTACTAATGTAAGCAAACCCACATGTCTACTCTTGGGTGATATAACAACTAAAGGGACTTACCCTTGTCTACATTGTCCCAGGTGTAATAGCCTTAGTAAAACGCAGGAATTCAAGCACCCGTGCATGGATATAACTTTTAAACCTAAATTTTATGCAGATTGCAATACAAAAATGTTGTTTATTTGGCTACTTGTCTTTTCTGCTCAGCCTTTTACGTAGGCTTAACAAGAGGAGATTGCGTGATCGCATTTATAACCATCTCTATGAAATTAGAAGACAAGATGAGACCAATGCCTTGGCTAAACACATACAAGAATATCCCTCCCATTGTTTTGCCTTTAGAGTCTTACAGATTATTAGACCCACAGCTAGGAGAGGTAGCAATGAACACATGCTAGCCAAGGCTGAGTTACACTGGATACTCAAGTTAGCAGCACACCTTCCCCCGGGCCTGAATAGCTACATACATTTAAAACCTATACTACTTGAACGTAGATAGGATTGTATAAGTTTACTATATTTTATTTCGTTCCTAAATATGTAGGGTTCTCTTACCATTATACTGTTTGGACATGATGGCTTTAACATTTATATTCTTGTATGACTTTGTCTATTTTTAGCCATGGTTTGAGGGTGCTCCCATTCCATTAACATCCCTTTTTGAGGTTTACCCAGTACATACCCTATGTTTATTAATATTAGCTTGTCTTATGGCATGAACATTATTTCTAATATAGAGGAATTATTCACTGGTATCATTTTTCTGTAACTTTTGATTTTATATCTACATGTTTCCTCTTCATAAGTCCAATATAGAACAGCATGAAGATATGAGGTTTCATGCATGCATCTTAATGCCTCTTAGTAGGCATATCGCAGGGTGGTTTCTAGCCTATGTTGGCTTGATACACTTTTAATCAGCATAGACAGGTCACCCTTTATATTTATATTTATTTAAGCTATTGTTTTATTTGACATTCAGAGAGGTCTTATAGTCTAGCTGCTAATATGATGAGCTTGGATTCATCATATATACAGGCTCTCATGCTTGTTTGCACATATCTTTTATGGTTGTGTATATATATTTTTACATACTGTATGTATTTCCTCATTTTTCTCATTTTATTAGCTATGTATTTAGTTTATATGTTCATAGAAGGGAGGCATTTAGTTACGGTATTTGAACCAATGCCCCTTTCATTGATATGATTAAGTTTCAAGCAACTTCAGCAGTTGTTATAAACACGCCTTAATGCTTGTAAAGTTATGTATACCTAGGCATTAGGACCCAGAAGAAGCCTTGTCTTCTTCAAGTCATCCTTCAGAAGCACGTGATCCTCCGTGATAGCTATGAACGCTTTTGGATGTGTACTATGTACAAAGTAGAAATGGTTTGTAAACATATACATGGTTTTGGATCGTGAAATGTTCTACTGAGGCAAAGTAAGCTCTATTTTTATGTTGTACGCTTGGTCGTAGATTTTCAGCGTTCCTTATGTCTATTTTGATATATTCACGCTAGTGAGCAGTGAGTTGTTTTATTTAGTTTTATTATTCTGAACACAGCAATGGCTGTTATGCTTGACGAAATGAAGGTCAGCATAATACTGAACTAAAATGTATATCTGATGTTGTAGAATTCTTTGGAGTTGTTTTAGATAAATTTTGTTGTTTGATTTGAATGATGGTTATGATTCATTATTACATTGCTATGTGCATAATTTATATGAACAGTTTTAGGTAATGCATTTCAAACTGTTTATTAAACTGTTTTTAAATTGTTTAGATTGTTTTTTGTCTCTATGACTACTAATTTATAATTGATTAATTGCATTTGTACGTTTAATGAGCCCAAAAGCTGTATATAAGCATTACAGATTTCATTTTGAATTGATATCTGAAGAAGCATAGCTTGGCTATGCGAAAGCGCTCATTTCATGTTATTTGAATAAAAGTTCTTGCTGTTTTTGAAGGATTGCCTATGGTCATTACTTGGGAGTTGCTGTAACCTATGTCCTGCTGATATTCGTGGTGGCTGCTTTCACATTTTTACAGCTTTTTCTTCCTTTTGTTTGGTGAGAGCACCTTTAGCTGTGAGTAGTATTCCTGGTACTGTTATCTCTGGATATAATTATATGCACCCAGGAATCTTCTGTTATGGACAGCCAGGCTGTTTGGTTCAGACACAAATGCCCCCCAAATGAATCCACAGGGGTGCAGTCAGACCCCTTTTCATGAGCACTGATAGGGTTTGTCTGAGAAGTTGCCCTGGAAACCTGATTCTGCTAGACACATCTGCCATAGAGGTGGTGTCTTCCATTTGAGTTGCCCCCTCTGCCCCTGGGAAAACTATCTTCTTGTGAGTCTTGAAAAGGACCATGGGATTTACGTAACCACATCTTTCTACCTCCTTGTTGATTCTGGGAAAAATGGCCTTCAAGAGGTATTAAAATGCATCCCTACATCAGACAGGGTTTTCCTTCTTGTTCACATCTGTGTACTTCACTTTAGGGCCAAATAAGGAAGAGCCATCAAAGGGAGCAATGATGAATGAAGATGTAAAGAGCTCCGCAAAGTCACAAAGTCACATCCAGGTATGTCTCCTAATGGCTATGCCTGAATCCACGTCCTATGAGAAACAATCCACTAATGGGAGATCAGCCTCATGGATGCATTAGTTTATTGATTAAAAGCTAGCTAGTTTGCCCTTGGCAGACATGGATCCAGAAAGAGATTTGGAGATTTCTTTAGTCAAATCTTTTTGTAATCTTGTAAAATGGGCCAGGTAATTCAATGACCACAGAGCAAAGGTCACTGAATCTGTCCAAGACCCTGGACTGCCTGTTAGGGGGATGGACAGAAGAGCTTTGGTGTATAGAGCCCTTTTTTGATGGCCACCACCACAACCTTGGCATCAATTAGGATCCCCTTGCTCCAGTGTTTCCTGTCCTTGGGATGGGCTAAAATATTGCCTGGAAATTTAGGAATGGACTCTACAATATCTGATTCCTTTCACACCTGGCAAGAAACAAGATGTGTAAAATTGTTGGCCAGGGGAGTCACCCAGGACATAGCCAAACCAGACCGGAAAGCCTCTAGAAACACTACTCTTGCCAAGAGGTATCAGAAGACCAGCCATATTTCTGTTTTAAGAGCTCCAGAATGTCTCCAAATGAGATGTCTGCAGGTGGAGTATCTGGCAGACCCTTTCCCTTCATCAAAATCAGTGTCCTCTGTGACTAATTCCTGAGGGGACACTTGTTGTCTCCTTTTACACATTCTCTTCTGAAGGACCTCATTGGCTGGGTGGTCTGGAGGGGTATCAGAAGAGAGAGGGAATCCTGAGGAACTGACTGCAGACAAGATCATGCTGGCTGTTCCAGTGGACCATAAAAATGAGGCTCAGAGCAAAGAATGGAAGAAGGCAAAGCTGTCTGATCCAAGGGGGACAGGGATGTCCTTTTTCTAGGTAAAGAAAAGGTGGTCTCCACAATTATGAAGGCAGAGCACCTGGGGGAAACCAAAGTCAATGGCAAAGGAGACAATATTTCCTGAGCCATTGGCTCTGCAACCAAGCAAGCACTCCAACCGAGGAAGGAGGTGGACCAGTGGTGTCCAGCACTGAATTCCTAAGGAGCAGGGACAGCTTTGATAGCTTCAGTCAAATCTAGACCCCTGGATCCAGAGCCAATGCTTCTGCTACAAGAATATTCTGGCTCCAAAAGGCTTGGAGCTGGGCAACTTATGGAAGTTACCAGAGTTGAAAACAGATTGTCTTCGGAGCCAATGAGGATATCCCCAGGGTTCTCAGATCAGACGGCTCCAAAACAGTAGATCAAATCAGAGAAAATAGAGACCAAAGAGAAAGTAGTCATAGGTCATCTCATGGATCTGATGGGAGATGGACTGGTGAGTACACCCATCTGGATCTGAGCTCTGAGGAATATTCTCATCATCCTAGCCATGTCAGCCTTGGACAAACTCCTGGAAGACCTGAGAAAAGAGGTGGAGGACAGAGGTCTTGAGTGTCTACAGGGGGATTGCTCCAAGAATGGTGAAAGGAGCCTAGATGTTACCAGATTTGGTAGGGGAAGAGCTGATCAGATCTGCAGTGATTTTGATTTTAAATTACGTGGATCTGAGGAGGTCGGATCTGATTTTCTTGATATTTTAGCAGTAGGGTCTGATTAAGGAGTCAAAGAACATGTGAGATCCAGCGACCACTTACAAGATCCCTTAGCTTTGGGAACCAAGTCAAGCTTTCCCTTATCAGTTTTCTTTTAGGGGGTTTGAGCCTCAGATAATGAAGAAGAAGTGGATGGGAGAAGGTCTTTCAAGACTAGTCTGTTCCTTATGTCTGTGAGAGACCTAGAGTTGAAGCCAGAACAAATGAAGCAGTCCGCATCTAAATGTGTGGCGCCTAAACAATATATGCATTCCCTGTAGGCATCTGAATTTGGTATTTTATGCCCACAGGTGATGCATTTTTTAAAACTGGCACATTGTCATACTGGCCTAAGCTACAGAAAGAAATAAAACTACTAAACTACTTTAAGTTTTTATGCTATAAACGACAGACAAAATAACTATGAACAACAGTCGACAAAAAATTCTCTAAAGAACAGAGTAGGAGGAAAACAGAAGTTTAGATAGCAAGGTAACAGCAATGGTACTCAGGAGAATTATCAAGAAATTGAAAATAACTGCTCAGAAAAACTTGTAGTAAAACTAAAATGTAATCAAGGGAGGTAGGTGAGAATCAATGAAATATTCAATACTTTAGTGAAACTCATTATTTCCCTATGAAATCACTCAAAGACTTGAGAGCGAGAGGATCAGTGTCTGTAGCTAAATGGTGGAAAATGAGATCTGAGTTATATTAGTTTGGCAGGGCATTATGGGTAAAGGGAGAGTTTGAGAGTTTGGATCAGAAGAGCAGGTAGAAGTGGTCAAGTAGGATCTAAGACCTATCAGTTGAGGAATAAATGAAAATGACAACATCAGATAAATCATTTCCTTAGTTACACAATTTGCTTAACCAGTATTTCTTCTCTCAATTTTTTTTTTATTTTTTAAATACATTTGAATGAATTCCATAGTATTTATACATAACATCTTAAATAACTATGTACACTACTTACATTAGCCTGACACTATAACAAATCTTAATGTATACAGTTAATTTATAAGCATGTCCAATCCATTAACAGAGTGTCTGATCAATTATTGTATAGTGTCAATCAACGATAAGACTTTTCCCCAAGGGTTGTTGATAAATGGCTTTGGATAAATTCTTAGTTCTTTAATTTTAATTTCCAATAATGCTGTGGTCTTAACTAGGCTGTAGAAGTCTTCCATAGTTGGAATTGTGTTTGTATTCCATCTTCTTGTTATACACTTCCTTAAAATTGCAGGTATAGTCAATACTAGATACATGTTTGGCCTATTCAAATGAGAACCTTCATTCACATTTAATAATACAAGAGCTTTAGTTAAATAAAATGATTCATTAAATAAAGCTTGTAGAAAGTTATTAATACCATTCCAAAATGGCTTAATTTTAACACAATCAAATAAAATGTGGTTCCAGTCTACATTGTGTACTTGCTCACATCTCCGACATATTCCTTTTATGGAAGAACTAATTTTACTGATTCTGTCTGGGGTTAAGAATGCTCTGTGCAAGTATTTCCAATTAAAAACTTTCCAGTATTGTGTAAAGGATGTATATTTTATTGATAATAAGATATTTGTTTAATATCTTCAGTTAACTGTATTGAGTGTCCTTTTGTTATATATTTCCAATCTGAAGTTTTGGGTGTTGTTTTATAGTTTATCAATATTTTGTAAAATTTTGAAATACTGTTTCCCATGTCAAAGTCATTACATTTGATTTCATATATGTATCCCATAAATTTGGGTATTTCTTTAAATGAAGAATTGTTAATTATTCTACTTAAATCTTGTGAATATGACAGAATACTCTGCAAAGTTAGCCAATCCTTTTGTGGAATTTTGTATGTTGTTTTTATTACTTGCATATCTAATACGTTTAGTTCTTTCATACATTGGAGCCAACAAACAAATCCTTTCTGTTCCCAGGAATTAATCATTTCTCTATATATTTTATGTGGAAAGTTCTTTGTGACTGTAAATGGTGTTAAATGATCAAACCAGATTTTTAAATCTATATTTGCATTAAGAATTTTCCTAAATGAGTCAATGTAATAATTAATCATACCAGTGTTAGTGGGTTTGGTTATGTTATATTGCATACTAATACATAATATGTGCCATGGCAAATTGTTTTTATCTGTTATTTGAATTTTTTTTTGCAAATCAAATGCATTTATTTATATTACAGTTAGTAATTCTTTCCAATTTGCAGAGTAATTTGGACTTATCTAATCTGAGATTGTTTTAGATATTGATGCTATTATTTGTTTCTATATCAGGAAAGTTTAATCCTCCCTGTTTCCATGGTCTGATATGATGTATTAAAGCTATTCTGTTTCTTTTGCGAAACCATAAACATTTTATTAGGCATGAATTTATTTCTTTAAGTATATTCCTTTCTTGGGTAGTAAAACAATTTTTATTAACTGTAGTCTATCTTCAAATGTTAATATTATTTTGTTTCATTTTTCCGCAGATATTTTAATTGTACTGATGATATTATTGTAGGTTTTTTTAGACTAATTCATTACTATCCTTGCATAATTCAATTCCTAGATATTTTAAGGAAGATTCTTGTTTCCCTATGATGTGATCCCCTTAGTATGCAGTTCTTTTTTTTTATTTAAAAATTTAAATTTTGATTTTGATTTATTGAAGTGGAGTCCTTAAGTTATGTGAAATTTATCAATTAATATATCTAATTCTTCTAATATCTCTTTTGTATTAGATAATGTTAATAATATGTCATCAGCAAATAGCATTACTTAGAATTGTATTGCTCATAAACATCTATTCATTTGATTTTTATATTGTTACGAAATGAATCTGCCATTATTTCAATAGACAGAGCAAACAGAACTGGTGACATGGGACATCCTTGTTTAGTGCCTTTTGTTATATGTATAGATTCAGAGGTAAAAGAACCTAAATTGACATACATTAAATGATTTGTATATATATTCTTTAGGAGATGAACAAATGGTGTAGGAAATTCAAATAGCATTAGGGTTTTGAATAAATAGTCCCAATTTAGGGAATCAAATGATTTCTCTATATCTAAGCCAGTTATGAGTGTTTCTTTATTTTCTTTATTAACATAATCTATAAGAGAAATTATCCTTTTAATATTGTCATGTGTGTGTCTATGATATATAAATCCAGTTTGATTATTATTTATTGTTTTGGATAGTGGTATTTTCATTCTGTTTGTTAATATTGTCATGAATATCTTATAGTCATTATTTAATAATAATATAGGTCTATATGAGATCCAGGGGTATGGGGATTTGTTTTCTTTTAGGATTGGTGTGATTAAGGAATATCTCCAAGAGTGTGGTATTAAAGTTTGTGACTGAATTTCTAATAGAGTTTTATGGAAGACGGATAGTATCTTTGAAGAAAAAAGTTTATATATTTCCATAATTATGCCATTTGTACCTGGGGCTTTATTATTTTTACCCTCTCTTATTGTATCTGTAATTTCTTTGTAGGATATGGGTGCTTGCAGATCTAGTTTTAATTTTTCTGTTTTTTTTTTATATTAGAACATTTTTCATCTAGATTTAATAAATCGATATGTATATTTTCTTTTTGGAAATGTTCCATATAGTGATTTCTATAGGCATCAAGAATGTCACCTATAGCCAATACATTTTTCCCTTTCTTTTCATGGAAGATAATTTTAATGTTACTAGTTTTTGATTGTATTTTGATTCATGTGGACAAATTATGTAGATATTTGGGAGAAGTGGCCAATGTATTCATTTTTAGTTTTTCTAAAGCTAAACTAGTTTTATGTGTTAGAATTTCATTGCATTTATTGTTTAATACTTCTACTTTCTTTTTCATCTCCAAATGATTTTGATTTTTTCAGCTTTTATTGACAAAAGTTTGGATTATAGATCTAATAATTCAGAATCCCATTCTCTGATTTTTTATACCAAATTAGGGTTTTACCATATATGTAAGCTTTTAATGAGTCCCATATCATTATTTTATTTATCTCTGTGGTGTAATTAATATCTAAGAAGAACTGTAATTCAGATAATAACCAGGGTTTAAACTTTTTAATTTTAGTTATATATGCTGGAATTCTGGAGTTAAAGATTAATGGCTTGTACCCATTTTGAAGTTTTAGTATCAATGAATTGTGGTCTGAAAAGGGGCAAGGAGTGATTGAGAAATTAATAATTTTAGAGTGTAAATCATGGGCAGTAAATATTTTATCTATTCTAGTTTGGGTACCCAATCTGTGATCTTGATGGGAAACAACAAAGATTTATCTTTTTTTAAATTTGAAAGTATTTACAAGATGAAATAATTCTACCGACTTGTTTAAAACTTTTGATACAGCAGATGTACGCAGTGGTCTTTTATTTGTAGTTTTAGAAATATCAAATATACAGTTAAAAATCTCCTCCTAATATTAAATTGCCTTTATAGTTATTGGAAATGAAATCCAAGTGTTTTTTAACATTTCCTTTTCCAATGTCTGGGAACCAATATAGATTGGCTGGGGTCCATATTCTGTTATTATATTTAGCTATTACTAATGCCATAAGGCCTTCTTTATCTTCATACTTACAAATGATTTCTGGTTTAATCACATTTGTTTTCCATAAAATTGTTACCCCTTTTGTCTTTGTCTTATAAGTGGATTGCACCAATATCATATATTCCTCAGGATTCCATTTGTAATTGTCATTTGTTTTGAAATTAGTTTCTTGAAGGAAGACAATTTGTGCTTTGCTCACTTTTAAATATTTCAGTGGATTTGATCTCTTGCTAGGATTGTTTAAGCCACTGGTATTTAAAGATAACACAGTTAAATCCATCTTAGGTTATTTAGACTATGCATTTTTTGTTTTATTGTGGCTATTAAACATTTTCCTGTGATACTATAAAGTATATGTTTGAGATTTTAAGGAAATTATCAGTTTTATACTTTGAGTGTTTACCAATAAAGTAATGTTTTGGTCAGGCATACTAAAAATGTTTTTGTGAAATAACACATTTAAATTAATAAATGTTAACAAAACTAAGATCTGTACTAGCCATGGAATGAAAATCATTCTTAATACGATGGATAAACCTAAGTCCATCAGATTATCACTCATACCTTGACAATCCAGAACATCTGTGCTCCATAAATTGAATTATCATATGGAGAATATTTGTAATAGGAGTAAGCAATATTTATGTTATTTTGAACAGATATAGTACTATTGTAGATTAGACATTATTCTAATACAATATAAATGTCTACTTATTGCATAAGCAATTAATATTTACATGAAAGATAGATGACAAGCGATTCAGTCATAGTAAAGTAGGATATATCATATATAAAACCTCAGTAAAAGATTATAGCACACAGTTATTTAACATATTCACCCTTATTGATGAAGTCTTTCAAAACTTATTACTTAATATAAATATATGGTAATTATATTTATACCTAATGTTTATAATACAATGCATTTTACTGGATATATCAGAAGTTATATTTCATTGTTTGCCAACATTTAAGTAATCACTTTGTTTGTTGCTAACTTATTTAAAGCATCAAGTTTGTTTTATGTTTTATGTTTTATTTAGACTACTCTCATCTCTACCTACCTTTATTTAGACTACTCTCATCTCTACCTACCTCCTTTCCTTCATAGAATACCCACTCTACATTCAACCCTCCTATAAACAAAAAACTACTTCTACCTTCCACACTCCTCTCATTTCATTCTTAAATGTCAATACCACCTTTAGCTACAACCTAGCCAAATTCCATAGGCACTCTCACCTCACCTACACCCTTTTCTCAGATAGGAAAATAAAACTTCTACCCCTTCTCAAGAGCAACCTTACACCTGCTCCTGATGACTCTACCTTAAAAGACGGTGATATTCACCCTAACCCTGGCCCCATAAATCCTTCTCCACAAACATCCAGACCAACCTCAAATAACACCCTACTGCTAGGGCATCTTAACATACGCAGTGTAAATAACAAAGTACCCTACCTACATGCTCTCCTAGATACTCACAGTTTTGACATTCTCTGTCTCTCCGAAACCTGGCTTAAACCAGCTACCAAAGACACTGAAATTATACCCCAAGGATATAACATACTAAGGCTTGACCGTACTAAACGCAAGGGTGGTGGAGTTGCAATTCTGTTTAAAAATCACCTCAACATCTCTACCCTGTCTGCCTGTCCAACCCAGGACAGTAAAGTGGAAGCCGTCATTAGTAAACTCCAACTAAATGCAAAAAAAGCCCTTTATATCATCTGTATGTATATACCTCCTGGTAACAATATACCTATCTTAGAAAACTTTCTTAGCTGGGTCTCCATCAACTACCCCCAGGAAACTATAATTCTCGGTGACTTTAATATAGACTGGAATACCATCAACACTGAAAATCCCACCTCTCACATCAACCTAAATGGTTTCACACAAACCATTACCTCCACTACAAGGTTTAACAAACCAAGTAAAAAGCAAACCATTTTAGACTGGATACTAATAAATAAACTTAACATCACATACAATGTAGGTAATTTGCCTGATGACCTCAGTGATCATTGCTTAACCTTTATCACAAGAGAGAAGAATGACTTTCCTCACCTCCCTAACATTAGAAATATACAATCTACCAAACACTTTAAAACAGACCTATTTCAAAACGAACTCAGAGCTTGTAACTGGAACCCCTTAAAAATACTTCCACTTAACGAAGCAGTAGCATTCTTCAATTCTACTTTTCTTTCCATTCTGAATAAACATGCTCCCGAACGTACCATTAGAATGAGGTCAAATACAGCCCCATGGCTCTCAAATGAAACTAAAAAACTTATCCTCTCTAGAAACAAAGTCTGGGCCAAATGGAGGCACCTTAGAATAAACTCTGATTTCCTTCACTTTCGTCAACTAAGAAACCTGACCAAAAAAGCTATATTAAATGACAAAAGAAAGTTTTACTGTGAACTACAAGAAACCCATTTTAATAAACCAAAACAATTTTGGTCTTCCGTCAATAAACTCCTTTCCCCAGGTTCAGTCAAAACTCCCTCCCCACTCAGTGCTGACCCAGACACCCCTGACCAAACTGCCAATGCTTTCAACTCCTTCTTCACTGAAACCATTCAATCTCTTGCAAGTCAACTGAACACTAATAACTTCTACCCTCCAAATATTTTATCAAGCTCTTCCTACAACTTCTATCTACAACCAGTCTCTACCTCTTTCATCCATCGACTTCTCCTCAAACTGAAACCTTGTACACCCTCTGCTGACAAGCTTCCCTCCCTCTTTCTGCAAAAGGCTGCCAAAGAAATTGCCTACCCAATTTCTATACTCATAAATAGAACCACCCAAGAAGGAACTATCCCTGACATCTGGAAAGTTTCTCATATTATCCCACTACACAAAGGCGGTAACTCTATCGAGTATTCTAACTTTAGGCCAATTGCACTTCTCTCACCTTTAGCAAAGATTATGGAGAAGTGTATTCATCAACAACTTGTTCAATATCTGTCCCTACACAATATCTTAGCTAACTGTCAACATGGTTTTAGACCCCACCATAGCACTACCACTGCCCTCCTTTCCTTTGTAGATACTATCAATAGCAATCGCAATAATAACCTTCTCTCTTCTGCACTATTCATTGACCTTTCAAAAGCTTTTGACATGGTTAACCACTCTTCTTTAATTAAGATCCTGGAATCCTCTCATTTGACAAACTTTCCATAAAATGGTTTAGTTCATATCTCTGCAACAGACAACAAGCCGTTCTCTGGGATAACCACATCTCCTCCTTATTGCCCATTTCTATTGGAGTCCCTCAGGGCTCTATTCTTGGCCCACTTCTCTTCTCCTCTTTATTAATGATCTCCACTCTGTTATCCCACAAGCCACCTGCATTCAATACGCTGACGACTCCACAATTATTTGTTCAGCAACCTCATCTTCTGACCTAATCACACTAACCCAAACTATCTTCAACACAGTAGAAACATGGTTTACTAGACGATACCTCCTCCTTAATGCTAAACTAAACTTCTTCTCTTCACCCCACCACTCGTACCTCCCACTACATTTTACCATCCTCTCTAACAATAATACTGTCATCTCTCCAGACTCTACAACTAAACTGCTTGGAATAACCATTGATAACAATCTCTCTTTTGATCAACACATTAACAACACTATCAAATCTGTAAACAGAAAAATGGGATCCTTATACCGGATCAAACCATTTCTCACCCCATCAGCAAGAGCCACTATCGCCCACTCTCATCTTATATCCACTCTCTTTTATGCCTCTCCTATCTTTACTAACCTCAAGAAATCTAACTTAAACAAACTAGCAACTTGCTACAATAACATTGCCCGCTTCGCCACTGGCAACCCCTTCAGAACCCATCACTGCCTTAATTTGAAACTTCTAGGCTGGCTAGAACTGCAAAACTATCTTACACTGACACAACTCTCTATTGCACACAAAATTTTGTACCAACCTAATAACACTCCAATTCTTTCACAGCTTTTACCCCGTTATAACAATCTTACCTCCCTTCGCTCCTCTTCTAAACTCTTGACCAAACCTATAAAAGCTTACAACTTAGCTGGTGACTCACTATTCACTAATACCACAGGCCAAGTATGGAATTCTCTACCTAGGGATATAACACTAATCACATCCCTACCCCTCTTCAAACAACAAATCAAACTGTACTTCCAAAATCACTGGCTTTGCTCTTGTAATACTCCTGACTAACTTTTCTACCCCCCTCTCCTGACCCTTAACCTCTCCTGGTGCTTTATATCTAGCATATACCTTTCCTCTCACTTCAATTCACTCTTTGTTCTGACCTATTTTTCTTACCTTTCCCATATCCTCTTGTTAGTCTCTTTTTTTTCTATCATCTCTTGACTACTATCTCATTCCTTTCCTCTCACATTACTTAATTCCTCCTCCTTCTCTTTCCACTCTTTTTTTTTTATTATTGTAGTAGGAGCCTTATGGCATAGCCTGTATGGAATTTATTAAGTAACCCTTGAAACTGTCCTATCTCTAGTCAGGACTTTTAATGATAATGTACCTTCTTTTTGTGAATTTGATTCGCCTAGTTTATTATTAGCAATTTGTACTCATTCTTGTTTTTACGATTGTTGTCTTACTTGTATTCTTTGTGTTTATTAAAAGTATGTCTCACTGTTATGTTCTATGTGGAGCTTTTCTCCCCGGGCCTCTACTGAAAATGGAGATATATCCAGCTAGACTAGCCCGGTTAACAAATGTAAAATAAAATAAAATAAAATAAAATAAATAAAAATAAATAAATAAATAAATTATGTGAACATTGATGAAAGTTAGTGCATTTTAATTATCAGTGCATCCCTCTTCCCCCCAATTCCTACACATAAGGATTTCCATATCTGTCATTTCTTATTATAAAATGAGTGAAACTATAGGTTAAAAACAACAAATTCACTTATTGTGATTAATGATTACAAGTTCCCTTTCCATATTCATAAATTGCCATTTTATGGTATATACTGAAAGTTTTTAGATTTAAATGGCAACATTCTATTTTGTATAATCAGCAAAGGTTAAACTGAGTGATTATTGTCAATTTAATACTATTTGTTCAGAATGACACATAGCCCACAAACTCAGTGTGCCACCCAACTACAGCCCATAAGGCATAACAACGTACCCAACACTTTAGTCATAGGTGACTCTATAGTCAGGCACACTGATGTTCCACTCACCAGGCTAAACAAGGAGAAAGTTACTGTCAGCTGCCTGTCAGGTGCCAGGATCCGCCACATAACGCATGCACTCAGGTCACTCCACAGCAAGTACAACTATGACTCTGTCAATGTCCATCGTGGTGTGAATGACCTGAGATATACCTCCCTGGGACTACATAAAAAGAGACATGGAGTAGCTCTCCAATCATGTAGCCCAGGCAGGTGTGACCCTAGCCCTGAGTATCATCATGCCATCACCCAGAATTATACCACAGTACAAGGACAAAATGATTGACTTCAACAATTGGCTTAGCTTCTGGTGTCATTCTAATGGGATCCAGTATCTGTCTGCCTGGGATGACATGATCGACAGACCAAGATGCTTTGCCATAGATGTCTTGCACCTGTCGCCCTTGGGATTCCGGATACTGGCTAAGGTTCTTGCCACCTCTATAGTGCCTTTTTTAGGCAAGGTTCAAATAATTCACCACCGTAACAGGTACAAGCAAGCAAAATCTGAGAGTAATGCTACTCAGTGCTAGAAGTCTAAACCTCAAAATGCACTCTCTCAAGGCACTCCTTAAAATGGAGAACATCAACTTCTGTGCGGTGACAGAGACCTGGTTCAAGGCTTCAGAGAGCACTTCTGCATTAACAGGCTATAATTAATACCACACCTCTTGGCCACCTAACCTGGACTGAAACACTGAAGGCAGAGGCGTGTCCATATTCATTAAGGATATCCACACCTCCAGGCTAGTTGCTCAGTGTTAGAAAAATATGTATTAATGTATATGTTTAGTTCTTATTAAGAAATAAGAAAGATATAATGCATTTTATTCTATTAATGTTATGACAAGAAAAATGAATTCATATGAAACTGCAAGAAGCTTTTGGAAACTGCAGTGTGCCTTTTTTGCAAGTTGGCCTCTGACCCCAGCAGCTGCTAGCTCAGCAAGAATTGATGTTTATGCTTCTCACAAGTGATTATCTGCTGGGTCAGAAAATTAAATGTGTGAAATAATGTGAATCTTCTCTTTCCTGCTTGAGCAATTGACCTTGTATATGTTGCTAGATAACGCACCAGCTGCAAGGAAGAAGTGATACATGTAACAAAAGAAATGTATTGAGAACTGTATCTGCTATTATGCTCGAATTAGCTTAGAACCTTGAGTGGTAACTTTTGTAAAAGGGCATTATAACTAACCAGGTGGCTAGCAAGGCCAAGTTGTTTACCAGAAAAACTTTTTAAGCAAAATGTAGTATCAGCATTTTAGATGAATAGAATATCGTAAGCTAAAGTGATGTAAAACCCCTTGTGACTGACTACGTCAGCCTGGTGGGTTAATACTAGTAAGAAATACTATAAAAGTTGTGTACTTCCTGTTTCATTCAGACAAAATTCTGTACTTGTACGTTTTTTGCCTCCTGGTGTACACTAGTAAAGAACCTGAACCTGAACCTCCTGTGTATTGATCTTTTTATTACAGTGTTTTTCATTTAACAGATTGGTCCTTCGGACCAGAATCTCTCAGATGCTGCGGATCAGAGCGTAGCTGTGGTCGAAGACTGCATGCAGGAGAAGATACCGAAATGGTTCTTCTTGAGTGAAAAGACCTCCGACTGAATTGTCGTTTAAATAGGCTGGCCACTTTCTGATCTGTGGCTGAAGAGCAGATTTCCACTTCTAACCATGACTGGTCAATAACAGAGGCTCAGGTAGGGAGACTTTTTTGCCTTTTTTTCTGTTTTAGATCAGGGACTAGGTTACAGTAAATATCATTTTTTTTGTCAGATTTGTCATACAGATCAGGGACAGGAAAAATTACTGTTTATTTGGTCATAGATCAGGGTAACAGAATAAGGTAGGCAGGTATTCTAGATAAACTGTGAAAGGAACTGAAGTTGTGGTACCACGTGGTAAAAGGGTTACGTAACATTTATTGACATGGGAAATCAGTGCACTAAAACATCACGAGATCCACCCCTAACCGAAGATGTAAAATATATGCAACTACAACGTGCAGATAATGTTAGATATTATGCAAAATGGGTTAACAAATATGAATTTGATGGAAAATTAGACAAATCTTCGCTTGTTAAACTTCTTAAACAGCTTAAAAGTGATACGAAAGGTCAGGTAAAAAAACAATTAGGCATTCCTCAGGCACACAGGTGGACTGAGGAAGCAAACTGTAGGGAACAAAAGAGTAATAATTCAAAGGCATTGTTTTTAGACAAAGAAGATAATAATATAGTAGTAGAAACGGCTCCACCGCCCCCACCACTCCCTTTTTCAGGATATGAAGCAGGTGGACAAGCTGGTTCACCTCTGCGGTATTCTGATGTCTCAGTGAAACCGAAATCGTTTGTTAGAGATCTCATTGAAACTAGGTCCCGAACACGTAAAACACAGGGGGACATAGAATCGTATCAAATGGAGAGAAATTTACAAGCTGAGAGTGAGGAAGAAATATGTCCACTTATAGAGTTACCAAATCCTCAGGCAGAACAGGTTGGACAGGACCCAACTTTCTTGGTATATAGGCCGTGGAGGATATCCAGTAGGCTACTGAGGGAATTCCCCATCCAAAAGTTAATTTTACAAAATTCCTAGAAGATTTACAAGGCATGAGGTTAAGTTACCACTTAAATGGGGAAGAAGTAGAAAAAGTAGTTAGACAAATTGTAGGTCCAGATTGGCACATGATTAGTAGCACCTGGAATCCTCGTAATGCAGAATTTAAGCCACTGCCACATAGTGACGCAGAACTTGACAATAGAGTAAAAGGCCTTACAGACCGAATCTCTGAGAAATGGAAACCTAGAGCAGGCTGGACTTGTATTAATCAATGCATACAGCAAGAAAATGAAACAGTAGATGGGTACTATGCCAGATTATTAGAGTGCTTTAACAATCATAGTAGCATGACAGTTCCCGAAAATCAAACAAATGATTCCCCGTATGAACAACAATTGAAAAATGCATTTTTAAACAGTTGCATTGCACCTATTAGTAGCTTCATTACGAAGCATATGATAGATCATCGAACAAGTAGGTTACAAGCCTTACTTGAATATGCTAGACATGCTGAAAGACATTTTAATAGCAAAAAGAAAAAGAAAGCGCAAGTCTTCACTGCTGAAGACGGAGCTGAAGTTTATGTATTACAGTCTGGTAAAAAGGGTTAGAAAAATGCACAGGGAAATAAACAGTCTGACAAACGGTCAGAGGACTTTGAAGAAAGGTAAAAAGAGAGGTGAATGCTTTAAGTGCGGGAAGAAAGGACATCTAGCTAGGGATTGCAAACAAAATAAGAAGGTAACCACAGAGGATAAGGGAGATGAGGACTGACTATATGATGGTGAAGATACACCATACGAGAGTCAGAAATCATCGGGAAAAGACAATAAAGAGAGGACAAATGTAAATGTAATAGAAGGAGTAGAGGAAGTGCAAGTAGACATGGAAGATGAAGAAAATGAAATTTTAGATTTAGCATTATTGAGCCTAGAGCTCTATCTAGCAAATACAAAACCGGAAGTTACACTTCTGGTGGAGGGGAAGGAAGTTAAATTCCTGTGTGATTCAGGAGCATCACTGACTCTGATACACCCCTCCAAGTTACCGGAACATTCAGAATCACCTGATTATATATTAGTGAAAGCTGCAAATGGACAGCTATACCGGGAACCACTTTCCCATGATATAGCAATAACTGACCCTGTTTCAGAGATGACTCAAAGGAGTAAAATTGTTGTTTCTGCAAAATGCCCAGTGAACCTATTAGGTAGGGACCTTATGCAGATATTTGGCATAGCAGTAGTTCCGACTATGCAGGGTATGGAGGCACAGTGACAAATGGATACTTTTTTGGTGCGACCGGAGGGTGAAACTTTTTACTGGTACAGCCAGGACTTAGTTACGACTGGTCCAGGGGCAGTGACCGAGGAACTGATGAATGTAGCCATCAGTAAATCCCCCTCCCTTGACACTGACAGACAGCATTTGTTACATTGTACTCTGTATTACTGTAGCACACCAGGACCTGATAAGGAATATGAGCAAGAATTGTTCAGAAATCGTGCAAACAGATTAGTGTTACGTAATCTGTACTGGGATACTGAGGGAAACAGTGTTGTTAGCTGTTCATTACCTCAAGAATTCCTTGCACTATACAAATCTAATCGATTACCACATGTCAGTTTAACTAAGAACAAAAATGCAAAATGGGCAGACCTAGGAGAAAAGGTAACAAGATGGGAAAAGCAAACTGAATTAGAATTATCAGAACAGGGAATACAGAAACAGAGACTGAATTGGTTAACACAGGCACATCCAACTGTACACCTGCAGTCTAGCGAGGACAGTTGATTGGCATTTTTATTAGAAGAAGAAGAAAAAGCCTTATGTGACATACCAGACATTCTTTGGTCAACAGGCAAGTCAGATGTAGGACTTATTCGAACAGCAGGACCAGTTATTATTACGCCAAAGTCAGCATTCAGACCACAGAAGAGACAATATCCTTTAAGAAAGGATGCAGAAATAGGAATCAAACCTATAATAGCAGCATTACTTAAGGAAGGAGTACTGGTAGAATCTCCTGATTCACCATGTAATACACCCCTATTTCCTGTTAAAAAGGCAAACGGGGAAAGGCGTATGGTTCAGGACTTACAAGCTGTAAATAATGCAGTAATACCTAGAGCACCTACGGTGCCAGATCCACACACTTTGTTAAATGATTTGAAACCTCACCAGAAATATTTCTCTGTGGTAGTTATCAGCAATGCTTTTTTTTAATACCTATACATCCTAATAGCCAATATTGGTTTGCATTTACATTTCAGGGAAAGAGGTATACCTATACTCGACTACCACAGGGATATTGTGAGAGTCCAACAATATTCGCACAAGAAATGGCTAGTAATTTGGCAGGATTCACTACACCGGGGGGTAGTCAAATTCTACTTTATGTAGACGACATCTTGCTAGCAGCCCCCACCCAGCAGCAATGCAGGGAGGATACCATAGCACTGTTACAATTCTTAGCAACACAGGGACACAAAGTAAACAAAAGCAAACTACAGCTTTGGAGAAAACAGGTTAGATACCTAGGATATGTAATATCCAAAGAAGGTAGAATATTAGATGAGGAAAGAAAGGCAGCGATTTTACAAGCAACCAAACCAGCGATCAAGAAGGAAATGATGTCCTTCCTGGGAACAACTAACTTCTGCCGGAGTTGGATACCAAACTATGCTTTGGAATCTGCTCCACTGACCGACCTAATATACAAAAAACTGATGGCAGCACAAGATTTATTACAATGGACACCTGAAGCAGAAATGGCTTTCTGCAGGTTGAAGCAATTAATAGCTTCTTCATTAGTCCTAGGACTACCAAACTATCATAAACGTTTCTTTCAAACTGTAGACTGTAAGCAGGGATATATGACATCAGTATTGACACAAAAACATGGGGATAAGCAACGCCCCATAGCTTACTATTCATCACAGTTAGACCCAGTGGCGCGATCCTTGCCCCACTGTGTACAAGCAGTAGTTGCAGCTGCAATGGCAGTACAGGCTTCGGCCTCAGTGGTGTTATTCTACCCTCTCACATTGAGAGTGCCTCATGCAGTTGCGATAATTTTACTGCAAGAAAAGGTAGCATATCTTTCTCCTGCTAGACACCTTTCCTGTATGACTATACTGTTGAGCCAACCTCATATGACAATTGAACGATGCACGACATTAAATCCATCAGCTTTGCTCCCAACTCCTGCGGATGGCACACCACACAGTTGCCTGCAGGAAATTGAGCAGAAAACATTACCCAGACAAGATCTCACGGATATTCCCTTGGATAAGGCTGAGGTGACATATTATGTGGACGGCTCATGCAGAAGGGGCCCTACAGGGAAAAAAATAAAGTGGGGTATGCAATAGTCACAGACACTGAAACCTTAGAAGCCCAATCCTTACCACATAACTTGTCTGCACAAGCAGCAGAATTGATTGTCTTAACACGAGCCTGTACTTTAGCAAAAGACAAACGTATAAACATATACACTGACAGTCAGTATGCTTTTTCTACTGTACATGTTTTTGCACAGCAGTGGAAAAATAGAGGGATGATAACATCTAGTGGTAAACCAATTAATCATGCACACTTCATTTTAGAATTGTTAGAATCTATTCAATTACCTACTAAAGTAGCTATTTGCAAATGCGTAGCTCATACGAAACAGCAAGACAGAATTTCAAAAGGAAATGCAAGAGCTGATGCAGCTGCAAAACAAGCAGCTTCAGACTCAGAAACTTTACTTTTAGATGAGGAATTACAACCCTCTGAAATTTTAGATTTAGAAATGTTAAAAATGATGCAGACGCTTACCACAAAAGCAGAAAAACAAAAATGGGAAAGACGAGGAGCAATCCTTGAAAACGGGCTGTACATCTCCAAAGAGAAAAAAACAATTTTGCCGTCTAATTTGTTTAGATATGCAGCTTTGTTGAGCCATGGGCAGTGCCATGTCTCAACAGGGGGGATGGTACAGTTAGTAAACCGAATTTCCAAACATATGGATTCACAAATTACACAAAAATATTTTGTGCAGCATGTCATATTTGTAACAAACTTCATGCACAAGGGGCATTTAAACCTAAACAAGGAAGTTTTCCTACACCGCCATATCCGTTCCATACTATTTGTATGGATTTTATAGAATTGAACAAATGTGATAACAAAAAGTACTGCCTTGTCATTGTAAATATATTTTCCAAATGGGTGGAAGCCTTTCCAACTAAAAACCCAGATGCAACAACAGTGGCAAAAGCTCTCATAAAGGAGATTATCCCTAGAGTTGGTATACCGGAAAGGATCTATAGTGACAATGGTACACATTTTGTGAATCAGACCATACAGCAATTGGGACGCTTCTTTGGGATTTCCCTTAAGAACCATTGTGCTTATCACCCTCAGTCTGCAGGACTGGTGGAGAGGCACAATGGAGTCCTCAAGAATAAACTTAGGAAGTTAGTCAATGAAACTCAAAAGAACTGGGTGCACTGTCTGCCTCTGGCACTGCTGAGTATGCGAACGGTTCCAAATGCAAAGGGTTTGACGCCTTTTGAAATGGTGTTTGGGAGGGCATATTATGTACCTCAGTGGAAAGCTCTCATGCCTGCAGACCAGGAGGCTGACAGTTCGTTAGCTAGTTATATGAGGAAACTGTTAACAAATAAATCTCTTTTGCAGTTTAACTCTTTTTCAGATAAAGAACAGACCAGACCATGGGAAGCGATTCTAGCCCCGGGGTCCTGGATCTGGGTGAAGGTCACAAAGAGGAAGAATTGGGCAAGCCCGAAGTGGGAAGGACTGTACCAGGTGCTGTTGGCCACGCCTACTGCGGTCAGAATAGCCAAGAGGACTTATTGGATTCATTTAATGCATTGAAAACCAGTAAAGAACTTTCAACTTGATAAAAACATTGTAACTGTTATGCAACAAGAACAAAATGGCCAAAGATAGAAATTCAGACAACCTCAAAAATGTTGCATAATCAGATTATTGAGCGTACACTTGTTGATTGTACTTTTGACAATTTTCTTTGTGTTGTGGTTTTTTCATTTCTCAACCACACAAGTAAAACTGGATAAACGTGATGAAACATCCATAGACTGGCATCCAAACTTTAACACATACCTAGCAATTAAATGTGTATATGCTGAGACTATGAACATTTCAAACTGCTGGGTTTGTACAGCTATACCAACAGCATATGGAGGACTACTAATGTCTGTTGTTCCTTTAGGGATCAATGAGACTTGGGAAAATTTACTTTTTGACACAGGAACTGTGAGATCACAGGATAAAATAGCATTGTATTTACCTGTTACACAAAAGGGATTGTGTGTTTTTCAAAATGATACTCTCCAGGTGGGTTGGAGTAACTGTAACATAACAATATCTTATAAATGTTATATTAAGACTAAAACTGGGGGTACCGTTTGCAATACTAACTATGATTCATATTTGTACTCAATGAAAATGACATTGAATGAAGTACAAAGAAATCCTGTTTTGATTAAACAATTGTCAATCATAGATAAGAAAATGTTTCATGCAGGGCTAGTGCGTATTAGCACTAAAGTTGAAAACTGTTATTTTGTGTGTGGGAAAAAGGCATACAAATGGCTTCCTGAGAATTGGTCCGGCAGTTGTTTTTTGGGCTACCTGGTTCCGGCCATACGACACAATGCGGAATTACCTCTGGGTAAAATATGGAATGTGAGAGATGTTTCCAAGAAAACCAAAGATCCAATCGAGAAACCTGTGAATTCAGTAGGGTGAGTTGAAGCAGGTTGGAAAGACCATAATTCCGTGAAGGACAAAGACAAATTGACTCATATGGACTTGAGTGACAGTGTTATATCTTGGGCAGGTATACTCCCAGCGTATGGTGCAGTCAAATCGATCTGGGAGCTGAGAAAACTGTAGAAACTTCTCGAAGTAATGAGCAATGCAACTTTTTTTGCTCTTGAATTAGTGACTGATGAACTGAATGCCATGAGAACTGTTGTGTTGCAAAATTGGATAGCTCTTGACTTCACCCTAGTGGCGAGAGGTGGTACATGCGAGCTTATCAAAGAAGAATGCTGTGCATATATTCCAGATAATAAGCATGAAATTAATAACCATCTGGAGGTGATTTAGCAGGTGTCGGCCATGACCAAACCAGGCCCAAACCCTCTGACGGATTTTTTCCAGAATCTGTTTGGGGGGTGGGGTTCCATCCTAATGAATATTCTGATTGCCATTTGTGTGGGTTTACTCCTATTAGGAGCATGTGTTTGTTGTGGAATCCCCTGCATGAAAAGATTAATTAAAGATTTTATAGATATGTCTGTCTCTGAAACCTTGTATCAAGACATTGAACTTGAGAAATTGGTTCCAAATGAAATTCTCCTTGAAGTCTAAACTGAATGACTCTCTTAACTGCAAATCCTAAGTGGAAGAGGTTAGGAGAAGAAATAAGACTGTTTTCACTTCTAAGAATAGAATAAAAAGTATTAACAGGGGGAAAATGTTAGAAAAATATGTATTAATGTATATGTTTAGTGCTTATTAAGAAATAAGAAATATATAATGCATTTTATTCTATTAATGTTATGACAAGAAAAATGAATTCATATGAAACTGCAAGAAGCTTTTGGAAACTGCAGTGTGCCTTTTTTGCAAGTTGGCCTCTGACCCCAGCAGCTGCTAGCTCAGCAATAATTGATGTTTATGCTTCTCACAAGTGATTATCTGCTGGGTCAGGAAATTAAATGTGTGAAATAATGAGAATCTTCTGCTCTTTCCTGCTTGAGCAATCAACCTTGTATATGTTGCTAGATAGCACACCAGCTGCAAGGAAGAAGTGATACATGTAACAAAAGAAATGTATTGAGAACTGTATCTGCTATTATGCTCGAATTAGCTTAGAACCTTGAGTGGCAACTTTTGTAAAAGGGTATTATAACTAACCAGGTGGCTAGCAAGGCCACGTTGTTTACCAGAAAAACTTTTTAAGCAAAATGTAGTATCAGCATTTTAGATGAATAGAATATTGTAAGCTAAAGTGATGTAAAACCCCTTGTGACTGACTACATCAGCCTGGTGGGTTAATACTAGTAAGAAATACTATAAAAGTTGTGTACTTCCTGTTTCATTCAGACAAAATTCTGTACTTGTACGTTTTTTTCCTCCTGGTGTACACTAGTAAAGAACCTGAACCTGAACCTCCTGTATATTGATCTTTTTATTACAGTGTTTTTCATTTAACACTCAGCATAATGCATCCGAGATTATCCAAGTGCAACTAACTCTGGGCAAGACCGCAATCCATATTGTAGCATGCACAGATCCCCACCATACCTCAGGATTCTCACTCCTCATTTCTTGATACACTGGAAAATATTAGGGTACAACCTAACACCCTAATAATGGGTGATTTCAACTACCCCACCATTAACTGGGAAAACTACTCATGTACCAACTTTTTTGCTCAAATTCCAACGCCTAGGATCAACTTATCCACACCCCCACCAGGGGCAGCAATATCCTAGACCTGGTCATTACCAACTTGGGTGATCGGTGTTCCACACCAGAGGTCAATTCCTTGTTGTTCAGGTCCGACCACAAGCTAATCCCCCTAGACATCCACATCCCACCTCAACCCCCATTAGGGAAACCACCGTAAAAGATTTCTCCAAAGCCAACTTCACACTTCTTAAGACAGAAGTGGCAAACTTCACAACACCCATGCAGATGGACAATAGAGGTACAACTGCTGAATCCTACACAAATGCACTTTATAAGCACTAACACGAGTGCATGGATCATGCTATCCCTAAGAGAAGCAAGATGCTATCCTCCAAAAAAGGAAGCCAATCTGGTGGTCCCTTGCCATAAACAAACTCTACAACAGAAGAAACAAACTGCTGCAAAAAAGAGTAAAATCCCATGACTAGAGGAACTCCCTGGTCAGCCTCAGTAAGAAGCTGAGATCCCATATAAAATCTTCCAAAGCTAGTTACGAAAAAATCGCCACTGTTTCTAAAGACAACCACAAAGCATTCTATAGCTATGTCAAGAATCTCAATGGCAACACTCAGATCTGCTCTGAGTTACAGCAAAATGGCACTAAATATACAGGACCAACTGATATTGCCAACATCCTGGCAGATAGATGCAATGCTAACTTTACCTCATCTCACCCCTAAAGGGCCCATCTCTATACCGAAAGAATGCAAAGTTCCTGTAATCACGGCTGCACAGTTAAGAACCACACTCTCCAAAGCCAAGAACACAGCATCCATGGGACTTAACAACATCCCAGGCTGCATTCGACATGAACTACAGAATGAACTGGCACCCCACCTAAGTACCATATTCAATCATAGCCTCACCACATGCTTTGTGCCCACTGAATGGTGCACAGCAACGGTTATCCCACTCCAAAAAGCCACAAAGGGGTAGCCACCACAGACCCAGGGAACTACCCCCCATTAGCCTGACGAGCCTGGTCTGCAAGGTCTTGGAATGTATCATCATGGAACTTATAAACAAAGACATTGGTAGTCTCCAAACTCTGGACCCTACCCAGTTCAGGTTTTAAAATATAGTGTTAGAGAGCACATTTTGGCTATAAAGAAAAAGGCTATGAGTAACGCTTCAGCCAAACATTCTGTAAACTGTGAAAACTTTAAAAAGTTTACCTTTTTTGTAGTTGAAAAAGTGAATGTAGATACATTTGTTGGATCCTTTAATAATTTTTTAGAAAAAAATAGAACTTAAATGGCAAATTTTTTTAAGAGCTGATATAGCACAGGGTATTAATGACAAGATTTCTGTCAAAAGTTATTTAAACTATGTTAACTTTTGACTAAGAAACAATATTGGCTAGTATTGTTCAAGTTTTTTTATAATATATGTATGGTTACATAAAAGAAGATTCCTGTATAAGTTTTAGGGATTGTTTTATAATTTATTATTATTTAAAAGTGTGATAGAAAGTGAAGTTTTGGATAATTATATGTTAAATGTGTATGTCCTTTTAAAGATTAGTAATGTAAGAAATGGTCAGGAGAATAATGGTATAAAAGGAAATGATGCATGTAATTTATTTTATTGTTTTGAAGAAGTTCTATAAAAAAATGGGACAAAAGTGCTCAACTTATTCTGGCTCCAGTGTGTTTTAAAAGTTGAAGTGAAGAATTGTGTGAGTTTTTAGTGCAGTTCTTATGCACTGGTGGCTGGTGTTTTGTATACTGGAATCTTTGTAGTTCCTTTACATCCTTTAGTTCATTATTGAACAGCTAAGTGGAATTTATTACAATTACATTGATATAAAGTGGAGTTCCTTGTTACTGCCTTGAAGTAAGTAAATGTAAGACTGTCTCCTTACAATAGTTCTTTTTAGAGCTGGTAACTGTCCCTGGTGGATGATTTGATAAAAGGATTGACAGCAGTTTACTGGCCTTTGCTGTGAACTAGTGGTAGCGTAGTTTTAAGTCTGTCTCCTTAAAAAAGCTCTTTTTAGAGCTGGTACGTCAGTTCTTCAGTATAAGGATTGGCAGCATACTACTGCCTACCACATTTCTTTCTTTTAAGCAGTTTACCTGCATTTTTTATGAAGTGTGCAGTTTCTGTATTTAATACAGTGTTTTTGAGCAGCAAAGTAGTTACCATGACTACTCAAAACACCATATACTGCGACTTTAGCGTGTATCTGATGCCGGATTAGGTCAACACGCATACTGTGACCTTACAGGAAGTTGTTTCCAAGGTGCAAAACCTGCTAGAGACAATGAAAGGTAATGGAAGCCGGTCTTTGCATACTCTGAATGGCAATAGTGGTAGTCGCTCTTCATCTGACGAAGAGACAATAGTAGCTGATGTTGTTTTTGATAACAGCAAGCCGATTACTGACTTTTTAGAAAATAATGTGGTGGATCCGTTTCAGGACTTAACCAACAAAAGCAATTCAACCATGGACTCATGGCAGGTATGGAGAGAAGCACCGGACTTTAAAAATCAGTTTCTCCAGTTGGAGAAAAAAAGTGCTTAGGTTTAAAACTTTGATTTAAGAAAATCAGTATTTAAACAAATGTATTAATATTTCAATTGTGCCTTTGGGCCTAAGAGTGTATGCGTTTCCCAATGCAGTCAAGTTTGATAGTAATTTCTTCAACAGGTTTAAAGAGTTATATAATAATATGGGTTTAGAAGTTTTAAAATTGCTTATAGAATCGAATCAAGAACAGATGGATTGTTTGAAAAGTGATATTGTCAGACTTGATAATGTATTAAGAACACATCCAATAGTACATTCCTACCAATATTTGTTTGATAATTTATGTAATAAAGTCAACAAATTAATTGACAGTATTGTTAGTAAGAAAAAGAAAAAAAATATTAAGAGACTTATAAGCATATCAACAAAAACAAGCGTTTTTGGTTAACAAAAAAAGAAATAATAACAATAATTTAAATTTTAAAAATGGAAGAAGTGAATTTCAGAAGCCGGGTTCATTATACAGGCTGATTCTTTTTCGGATACAAGTAGTAGGAATATCCCACAAGCCAATAATAATTATAGGGACCAGTTAACTAGTTCTTCTAGTGTGGAAAGTGAGGAAAATGTTCCTTTTATCACCCAAACCAATGGAACCAGCAGCCCTCCTCCCAACCAAGAAGCATTTGTAACTGGAGGCAAGAAAAAAGGCAAAAACAGAGGGCATTAGCCTTCATACAGGAGATGTTTAATTTAAGTGACAAAACGTTTAGTGATGTTGAAACTGAGGTGTTTAAAAAAGGTTTTTACTTTTTGCCTGCAAAAAAATCAAGACCTACTGATACTATTTTAGATTTTAAACTTTATGTAAGAAAATTAAATCTGAAATATTTGTTTGATGGTTTATCCATTCAAAATACTGGGTATTTAAGAAAGAAAAGGAATGTTAATCCCCCATTAGTTAACACTTTGAGCACATTTTTTACTATTTGTGAGAATTATATTTACAGTTTACAAGATAGTAAAAAACAAGTTCGATATAGAGGAAATTTGACCAAGAAAGAAACTATGGCTTTGAAACAGCTTGTTTCTTATGGAAACATAAGATATATGAAAGCAGACAAGGGACAAGGACTTGTTATTATGAATAACAAGGACTACTATGGAAGTATTAAGGAGATGTTGGCAGATGGAGGCAAATTATCTTAAAGTGTCCAAGGATTTTGTTAGGAAAAAGTTTGAAGAATTAGATATTATTTTGCTATATTTATTATACCAGCAATAGATTTCGATATATTTATTTGAGTTTTTGTGTGTTGAACAGCCTCAGTTATGGATGCTATTTGGCATCCCTAAAATACACAAAAATGAAAAGCATCCCCCATTCAGGCCTACCGTTTCTGCCACCTTCAGTAAAACATGAAACATCTCCATGTATTTAGATGGAATACTTAATCCTATTGTACAAAATAGTAAATGGTTCCTAAAAGATTCATGGATGTTTCTGGATGAGCTTCAACTCTTTAAGTTCCAAGGAGATGAAACATTTCTGTGTACATTGGATGTATGTTCATTGTATACTGTAATAGATCAAAATGAAGGAATAGAGTTTATGAGGCTTTATCTGGATAAAGTGAAGTTTAAAAAGGACATCATTGTCACTTGTCAGCTAATGGAAATAGTATTACATAACAACTTTTTTATGTTTGGTAAAGAAGTTTACCAACAAACAAGTGGCGTAGCAATGGGGGCACACGTAGCGCCTGTTTTTGCTAATTTAGTTATGTGTTGATGGGAAGTTACATTTTTGGAGAAGATGGATTTAAGTATGTTAGATATTACAGGCGCTATATTGATGACTGTTTTTGTCTGGGCTGGTAATGGTGAACAGCTAGATGAGTTTCTCCAGCAAATTAATCAATCAGTGTCTTGGCTCAAGTTTACTATAGGTAATAAAGGTACAGAAGTCCAATTTTTGAATGTTGAAGTTAAAATGGATGTTGGTAACAAAGTTTTTGGAAGCAACATTTATAGAAAGAAAACTGTTACTAACAATTACTTGTACTTTGATAGTTACCATCCCAAATATATGAAAATTAATGTATTCAAAAGGCAAGTGATTAGACTTAGTAGAATGGTCAGTGATGACCATCAGTTTACAACAGAACTGGATACACTAACAGTTGTTTACTGATAGAGGATATCCCAGTGAAACCCTTGATGAAGTTTTACAATATGTTAAAAATAATAGGGAACATAGATTTTCAACCATTCTGAGAGCAGGATTTCAGAAGAAGAACTCTGATCAAAGTGTGGGTAAGAATGAGGGGTTAAAATATGCATTCCCGGTGCCTATGAGTACTGTTGGGCCAAATATTATAAAGTTGATTTAGGAAAATTGGAAGATTATTTTGGGCACTGAGGAAGTGACTAGAATTATTGGAACTAAACCAAATTTTATTAATAAAAAGACAAGAAATTTAAAAGAAAAATTGGAAGGGGGGGGCACAAGAATGAAGGTCAAGATGGAGTTATTATCCATCTAGGAACATTTCCTTGTACAAATTGTAGTCAGTGCAGATTTATGATGGGGGTGCACAGCCATCATTTCAAACATTTGAAGTATACTTTAATAGCTAAAGATAGGTATGACTGTCAAAGTGAAGGATTGGTATACCTTGCAGTGTGTTCAAATTGTGAAAATTTCTCTATAGGTAAGACCATTAGAAAGTTAAAATATAGGGTTAGAGAGCACATTGTGGCTATAAATAAAAAAGATATGAGTAACGCTTTAGCCAAACATTCTGTAAACTGTGAAAACCTTAGAAAGTTTACCTTTTTTGTAGTTGAAAAAGTGAATATAGATAAATTTGTGGGATCCTTTAATATTTTTTTAGAAAAAAATAGAACTTAAATGGCAAATTTTTTTAAGAGCTGATATAGCACCGGGTATTAATGACAAGACAAGCCACTGGGGATGCACAAGCCAGTGCATTTCTTTGTGCTGGTCCCAAGCCCGGATAAATGGGGAGGGTTGCGTCAGGAAGGGTATCTGGAGTAAAACCTCTGCCAAATGACTTATGCGGAGAACATGTCATATTTTCATACCAGATCAGTCAAGGCCCAGATTAACAACGACTGCCACCAGTACTGTTAGCCAAAAGGGTGCTGCCAGAAATTGGGCTACTGTTGGCCGAAAGAGAAGAGGAGGGGGAAGGCATGCCCAAAGGCAGAAAGAGAGGAGGAAGGTTAGCAGTGTAGTAGTGAGGGTAGGAACTTTGAATGCTGGCAGTATGACTGGTATAGGGAGAGAGCTAGCTGATATGATGCAGAGAAGGAAGGTTGATATATTGTGCATGCAAGAGACCAGATGGAAGGGAAGTAAGGCCAGGTGTATAGGATGTGGGTTCAAATTGTTCTATCATGTTGTGGATGGCAGAAGAAATGGGGTAGGGGTTATATTAAAGGAACAGTATGCCAAGAGTGTTTTGGAGGTGAAGAGAGTGCCTGATAGAGTGATGTTTATAAAGCTTGAAATTGATGGTGTAATGATGAATGTTGTTAGTGCATATGCTCCACAAGTTGGATGTGCGATGGATGAGAAAGAAAAATTTTGGAGTGAGTTGGATGAAGTGGTGGTGAGTGTACCTAAGGGTGAGAGACTAGTGATTGGAGTGAACTTCAATAGGCATGTTGGTGAAGTCAACATAGGGGATGAGGAAGTGATGGGTAGGTATGGTGTTAAGGAGAGGAATGCAGAAGGTCAGATGATTGTGGATTTTGCAAAAAGGATGGACATGGCTGTGGTGAATACGTATTTTAAGAAGAGGGAGGAGCATAGGGTGACGTACAAGAGTGTAGAAAGATGCACACAGGTGGATTATATCCTATGTAGGAGGGCCAGTCTGAAGGAGATTGGAGACTGTAAAGTGGTGACAGGGGAAAGTGTAGTTAAGCAGCATAGAATGTTGGTCTGTAGGATGACGTTGGTGATCAAGAAGAGAAGGAGGAGTGTGAAAGCAGTGCCAAGGATTAAATTGTGGAAGTTAAAAAAGGGTTATTGTGAGGTGGAGTTCAGGGAAGAGTTAAGACAGGCACTGGGAGGCAGAGAAGAGTTATCGAATAGCTGGGTAACTACAACAGCGCTAGTAAGGGAGACTGCTAGAAAGTTGCTTGGTGTGACATCTGGACAGAGGAAGGAGAGCAAGGAGACCTGGTGGTGGAATGAGGAAGTACAGGAGAGTATACAGAGGAAGAGGCTGGTGAAGAAGAAGTGGGAGTGTCAAAGAGATGAAGAAAGTAGACATGAGTATAAGGAGATGAGGCGCATGGCAAAGAGAGAGGTTCCGAAGGCTAAGGATAAGGCATATGGAGAGTTGTATGAGAGATTGGACACTAAAGAGGGAGAAAAGGACCTGTACCAATTGGCTAGAAAAAGGGACAGAGCTGGGAAAGATGTGCAGCAGGTAAGGGTGATAAAGGACAGTGAGGGAAACGTACTCACAAGTGAGGAGAGTGTGTTGAGTAGATGGAAAGAGTACTTTGAGGGGCTGATGAATGAAGAGAATGAGAGAGAGAGAAGGTTGGATGATGTGGGGATAGTGAATCAGGAAGTGAAACAGATTAGCAAGGAGGAAGTAAGGACAGCTATGAAAAGGATGAAAAATGGAAAGGCTGTTGGCCCAGATGACATACCAGTGGAAGCATGGAGGTGCTTAGAAGAAATGGCAGTGGAATTTTTAACCAGATTGTTTAATGAAATTTTGGAAAGTCAGAGGATGCCTGAGGAGTGGAGAAAAGGTGTTTTGGTACCTATCTTTAAAAATAAGGGTGATGTGCAGAGCTGCAGTAACTACAGAGGGATAAAACTGATCAGTCACAGCTTGAAGTTATGGGAAAGAGTACTGGAAGCTAGGTTAAGAAGGGAGGAGATGATTAGTGATCAGCAGTATGCTTTCATGCCAGGAAAGAGCACTACAGATGCAATGTTTGCTCTGAGAATGTTGTTGGAGAAATACAGAGAAGGTCAGAAGGAGTTGCATTGTGTCTTTGTGGACTTAGAGAAAGCATATGACAGGGTGCCTAGAGAGGAGTTGTGGTATTGTATGAGGAAGTCGGGAGTGGCAGAGAAGTATGTAAGAGTAGTACAGGATATGTACGAGCATAGTGTGACAGTGGTGAGGACTGCGGTGGGAGTGCCAGATACGTTTAAGGTGGAGGTGGGATTACATCAAGGATCAGCTCTGAGCCCTTTCTTATTTGCAGTGGTGATGGAATAGGTTTACAGATGAATTCAGACAGGAGGCCCCATGGACTATGATGTTTGCAGATGACATTGTGATCTGTAGTGAGAGTAGGGACCAGGTTGAGGAGACCCTGGAGAGGTGGAGATATGCTCTAGAGAGGAGAGGAATGAAGGTCAGCAGGGCTAAGACAGAATATATGTGTGTAAATGAGAGGGAGGGTAGAGGAATGGTGAGGATGCAGGGAGTAGAGTTGGTAAACATGGATGAGTTTAAGTACTTGGGATCAACAGTTCAGAGTAATGGTGAGTGTGGAAGAGAGGTGAAAAAGAGAGTACAGGCAGGGTGGAATGGGTGGAGAAGAGTGTCAGGAGTGATTTGTGACAGACGGGTACCAGTAAGAGTGAAAGGGAAGGTCTACAAGAGGGTAGTGAGACCAGCTATGTTATATGGGTTGGAGACGGTGGCATTGACAAAAAGGCAGGAGTTAGAGCTGGTTGTGGCAGAGTTAAAGATGTTAAGATTTGCACTGGGTGTGACTAGGATGGACAGGATTAGGAATCAGTATATTAGAGGGTCAGCTCAGGTTGGACAGTTTGGAGACAAAGCAAGAGAGGCGAGATTGCATTGGTTTGGACATGTGCTGAGGAGGGATGCTGGGTATATTGGGAAAAGGATGCTAAGGATGGAGCTGCCAGGTAAGAGGAAAAGAGGAAGGCCTAAGATAAGGTTTATGGATGTGGTGAGAAAGGACATGCAGGTGGTTGGTGTGACAGAGCAAGATGCAGAGGACAGGAAGAAATGGAAACAGATGATCCGCTGTGGCGACCCCTAACGGGAACAACCGAAAGAAGAAGAAGATTAATGACAAGATTTCTGTCAAAAGTTATTTAAGTTATGTTAACTTTTGACTAAGAAACAATATTGACTAGTATTGTTCAAGTTTTTTATAGTATATGTATGGCTACATAACAGAAGAGTCCTGTATAAGTTTTAGGGATTGTTTTATAGTTTATTATTATTGAAAAGTGTAATAGAAAGTGATGTTTTGGGTAATTATATGTTAAATGTGTATGTCCTTTTAAGGATTAGTAATGTAGGAAATGATGTCACGAGAATAATGGTATAAAAAGGAAAGGATGTATGTAATTTATTGGGTCTATATTAGATGAAAGAAAGTTCATCTTAGCAAACGCTCACATGAGCGAATATCCAGGTACTCGAAACTGCAATTGTGGGGGGCTGTGCCCCCCACACCCCCCGCTAAATATATATTCCAACTCCGAGATCGCGCTACAGTGAGGAAAGGGCATATATTCCCATCTTCACTGTACCACAATCTCACAATTGCGGTTTTGAATTCCACAATATTCGCTCATGTGAGCGTTCATTAACTTTCATTCATCTAATATAGACCCAATTTATTTTATTGTTCTGAAGAAGTTCTGTAGTAAACGGGATGAAAGCGCTCGACTTATTGTGGCTCCAGTGTGTGTTTTTTGTTTTAAACATTGGTAATCTCCAAACTCTGGACCCCACCCAGTTCGGGTTTGTAAAAAGCAGATCATGTCTCCTAAACCAGATAGACTTCTTTGAAGCAGTCACCAAAGCTGTAGATGAGGGTAAGGTGGTTTACACAGCCTATTTAGATCTCGCCAAGGCTTTCAACACCATCCCCCACTCTGGAATTATAGATAAACTCACTAAACTAGATAGAAATCCCTATGTCATAAGATGGGTTGCCAACTGGCTCACTGACAGAACCCAAACTGTGAAAGTAGCAGACGCCAAATCTGACTTCAGACCAGTGACAAGTGGAGTACCACAGGGTTCAGTCCTGAGTCTTCTCCTGTTAGGTATCTACTTCTCTGAAGTACAGGCTAACACAGAAGGTCTTTGGCTAACAAAGTTTGCAAATGACTGCAAACTAGGAGCCATAATCAAAACTCCTAACGATGTGGACATCCTACAAAAGGGCCTCACTGAGACAGATGCCTGGTGTCAAAGCCATGGCCTCAAGCTCAATGCCAAAAAGTGCATTGTCATCCCTTTTGGTAAAAACTCTGTACCCAAGAACTACCACATAGGCAGTAGTCTATTTACCCCTGAAAGTGTGATAAGAGACCTTGGGACACAGGTGGACAGTAGTCTCTCCTTTGATAATCACATCCCCACAGTAGTCAGGAAATCCTTCTACGTGGCACACCTCATCACAAAAGGTTTCTCATCCAAGAAAAAAGAGGTCATTCTTCACCTCTACTTGTCAATCATTAGACCCATTATAGAGTACAATGCCCCTTTTGGTATGTACCTCACAAGACATCTACAACAACTGGAAATGCCGCAGAAATACCTCACAAAGAAAATTACTGGCCTCAAACAGATGCCCTATGCAGACCGTCTCAAAAAACTCCAGCTTTCTCCATCGCACATCGTCTACTCAGTGGTGATCTCTGTCTAACATACAAAGCTATGTCAAACCCAGCTCTATTGGACATGCTCCACTTAAAGAAATCCCAATCCCTCCGAGCTACACACTCTAGGGACCTAAACCTTGTCACCACAATAAACAGAACATGCTGGAGGGATAGATTCCTGTCCTAGAGACTTCCCAAAGTGGAGCAAACTACCTATCTATATCAAATAAAGCTCCTCATTAGCACTCTTCAAGAAAAATCTTGATGATTGGATGGGAAATACGAAATTTACCCCGGGATCACTTCTGTGGCTCTGCTTGACAGGGGCAGAGGAAAATAATTTTCTTGGGTGGCAAAAGCCAGGGTACCTTTTTGGCTAGGCTTATATAGGCCCTAGGGCCAATAGCCTAGTACCTACCTATGATCCTATGAACCTATGTGATTGTTACATTCTGTGACATTCCTAGTTCAGGCTTCTATTGTTTCCCTTGAACAACTCTGTCAGTTTGATGTCATGTATAAAACATTAGTTACCTTGGTAACATCTTAAGTGTTATGTATGGTCAAGATGGGTTACAAAACCATAATTCAAGTTAAAGCAATTATATGACTTGTTATGCATATTTACTTATATGAGAAAATCATCATACTTCCCCTTTATGTTCAATATAGTGTATATCATTTATGACAAGTTAAAACAGTAGTGTTATTATACTCAAGTCCATGTTATTAAATTGAGTGTCTATTGTCAATTTAATACTATTTGTTCAAAATATGATTGTTACATTCTGTGACATTTCAAGTTCAGGCTTTTATTGTTTCTCTTGAACAACTTTGTCAGTTTGATGTCATGTATAAAACATTATTTACCATGGTAACTGCTTAAGTATTATGTATGTTCAAGATGGGTTACAAAAACTACAATTCAAGTTAAAGGAATTACATGACTTGTGATGCATATTTACTTATATAAGAAAATCATCATGCTCCCCCTTGATGTTCAGTGTAGTGTATGTCATTTATGACAAGTTAAGACATGAGTGTTATTATACACAAGCCTATGTTATTAAATCCTGTCTTTAATATCTAACTTCAGCAGACTGCTTCATCTTATATGATGATTATATATTTTATGTCTAGATTTACTAAAATCATACATTACATAACTGTTGTGTTTTTTTTTTTTTTGGCTGTTGCTTAGATATTTGAGAGACCACAAGCTGTAATGCTTATTCTTATTATTAGCTCCTTCAAAGCATGTTTATACAGTCCATAATCTTTAAATTATGAGACCCTTCTAGTTTCTTATTTGTTATAAGTATATTTCCATCCTTACATACACACATATCAATACTTCAAGCACGGGCAACAATGCCCATCAAGTTTTGCCAGAATACCATTCACTAGTTCATGTGGTGTGTTTCCAGACTGTTCTTAAAATATGAAAGTCAATAGTGTAGCCACTCTGAATTAACTCCCTCTCACACCAATGAACAAATTTTCTTTAGCAAAATGAATCAGAGAGAGAAACAGGGCAGAAATAATAAATATAAAAAAACTTTAATACAGTTAGTGCTTTCACATCACAGATGCTTCTTCAGACCATGAATTAAACAACATAAGCTAAAACCATTTTATATACTTCCAAAACTCTACCAAGTTGCTGTTAATTAATTGGGTACTTACGTATTATCACAATCAGATCTTCTAACCTGGGGCTCTTCCTGATGGGATCGCAAAATGACTGTATAGTAAACTGAAATAGGGTGTGTGAAGTCCAAATCATTTTTTGGATCACCTTGGTTCTGAAAGAGGAAGTGGAGTAACGGGCAATTTCGTCATCCTTGGCATCACCCTTTACCAGCGTAACATCCACCAAAATAACATGAGCAGGGCACACTACATTACATAAACTTCCTACATGTCATTCTGACAGTGCCAAAACAGTAGTCACCACTTCACACACCCCTTTTCACTTAAGAGAAAAGTTGTTTTGCGATCACGTTAACAGTGACAGCATGTTACAAAATTTGGTTGTGATATCATGGATGAGAAGATGTTTTATTTTTCAGAAGTAGGAAGGTGCCCTTCAATTTTGTTTGTTTATAGCCATTGTTGTACTTCTCTTCAATTCCTGGAATGACTGTTTCAGTGTTGTTTTGCATTACAATGACAGCCGAAGTAAAACGGAGAAAGTTTTGCACTTAACACACTACCTTCCATTGTTCTTGGTATCTTTAATAATACCTACACATGTGGAGACTTGAAAGGTTTCAATGTGGCCAATTGCACTCAAGCCTATGGAGAACCAGACCTTAAAAAAAAAAAAGGACGCTAAATACGGAGTCCCGGAAACAACAGTAACTCATTCTAAGGTCATTCATCCCTTGTGCTCTCTTGTTTCCAAGTACTGACTCATGTTTGTGAAAATTGCCCCAGAAAATAGGGACAGAATTTAAACATTACTCGTATAAACTTTTTAGAAATTGCAGAAATTGCTACTTACATATTACTGACTGGTCTGCAATCTGGTTGCGATAATACGTAAGTACCATTAATTGATTACATCTATTTCAGCACTCGAGTTAAAGAGACAGCATATTAATAGGTATCTAGCCTAAAAAACATACTACAGCTTGCTAACCCCAACAATATAATACACAAACTAACATTTCATCAGTAAAATAAAAATCAATAAAATTATCCATTAAGAGAGAGGGTCAGAGAGCACCTGGCTGCCATCAGAAATAATGAACCAGATAGAAGTGCTCTAGCCATCTGCATGTCCACCCCACGGTCGAGTGTCATTCGAAAGACATGTGTAAATGGGCGTGCCTTCATTGAAGGTTGGGCGTCGGGCTGGCACCTCGGCACCATAAAAATCTACTGCCAATCATAAGCGGACCGGAGTTCTGCTGTGGCGACCCCTAACTGGGAAAAGCTGAAAGAAGTAGAAGAAGAAGATAGAAGTGCTCTAGCCATACATGTTATGTGTGCAGGGGGAATGCATCATTTCCAATTCAAAGTTATTGAATGTATCTCTCAAGATTCAAGGTTGGGTGATATGAAAAACAAACTGGAACTGAGAGAGTTAAAATGGATCATAGAGTTACAGGCAGAAAAAGAACCAGGGCTCAATGACAAAACATCTATTAAGCCCTGTCTAAAAACAAGACATTTATAAAATCTGCATATATTGTTCATGTCTTATTAAAAATTCTGTACTTGTTTGTGTATATACCTATTTCATTGATTTTTATTTTACTGATGAAATGTTAGTTTGTGTATTATATTGTTGGGGTTAGCAAGCTGTAGTATGTTTTTTAGGCTAGATACCTGTTAATATGCTGTCTCTTTAACTCGAGTGCTGAATAGATGTAATCAATTAATTAACAGCAGCTTAGTAGAGTTTTGGAAGTATATAAAATCGTTTTAGCTTATGCCATTTTATTCATAGTCTGAAGAAGCATCTGTGATGTGAAAGAGCTAACCGTATTAAAGTTTTTATATATTTATATTATTTCTGCCATATTTCTCCCTCTGATTCATTTTGCTGAAGAAAATTTGTTCTTAAAATATCCAAACCAATATTTCTTCTGTTCCATTTTACCAGCCTGTTCCATGCAGTGGCTGCTCTGCCAGTGCCAGTGAACCACTCATCATACCTTCCATTCCCACAGATAATATTTCCAGGAAGGAAATCTGATGAATCTCTAGCACTTCCTGGCAACTCCAAACTCCCCTACAATCAGCTATACCTATATGGCCAACATGTCTGACCAAGCTCACCTCCCAGACTACTGCAAAGGGTACTACACAAGACCAAGTGCTCTTAGTCTTTCACAATAACTCAGACTTCCACTCTTATGTAAGTCATTAATGTGTTTGTACCAAAATACATTTTAAATATAAAATTGCGTTTATTATTTATTTATTTATTTTTTATCAAGAATCAACTTATTGAGCTAAACGAAGTGTTGGGAGACCATCAATATGTGTACATCTGGTTTAAAACAGCCCTTTTATTATATATATATATTTTTAAACCAAAAACTTCATTGCTGGGAATCATCTTAGCCATTAAGCATTATCGTTACTCTGTCTCTGTTACCATAGCAACCTGAGGGCATCTGTTTCTGTTAATGTGTCTGTGAACTGCATACCAGAGGCTCACAATGCACCTGAAGCAAAGCTTCACTTCACTGCAACTTCAAGCCTAAATTCCCTCCTTTTCAGTGAGGCAGCAGCCAGGAAAAGAACAGAGAGCAAATAGATCAAAAAAAAAAAAAAAAAAACACCCACAACACATTCTACCAGACTTCCCACCTCTCATTCAGCAGATGTATAAACAAACTATTCTCTGCCAAAATATCCCAAATCACAGTTTTATCCACCCCCTTCCCCTGGATCCAGGCTAAAACACCAAATGTCTCAGGAAATTCCTAATACACAAGCATTAGTAAACCGCGATCACAAGCTGCAACTCACAGCTTCCCAGAGATGAAAACGGCAACATATAACAGCTGCCAGACACAGCTGCTTCCACACACACCATGTCAGGCTTAATCAATCAGCACTCAAAACTATAATACCTGCCATAATTGATATTAACTATGTTTAAACAGATTAATAATGACATTTGTACTAGCTGCCAGACATGGCTGCATCCATGCACACCATATCAGAATTGATCAAACAGCACTCGAAGCTATGATAACTGCCCTAATTGATATTAACTATGTTTTTTTCTACTAGCTGACAGACACAGCTGCATCCACGCACACCATATCAGGATTGCTCAAACAGCACTTGTAGCTGTGATACCTGCCATAATCGATATTAACTATATTTAGAAAGAATAATGATGACATTTGTACTAAGAGCTTGCTACTATTATTTAACCAGCATATACATGACATTTCTAAATCATACTTTAACTGAAGAAGGCATTAGTCTCCATGACAGCACTTTTTTTTAAAAACACTCTACTGTTACTGCTATTATATATGATGTTCATTTGTTACATTTGAGTCTGAACTCTGATGAATGGTACCTTGTTGAATTAGTTAATTAATTACTTAAATTATTATAAGTAAAATCAATGAAAAATGAACAAGATAAGTATTCACTGAATTCAAATAGGGGAATAGAAACTTCTATATTTGTATTATATGTTGCTTTGTTTGGCTTATATATAATGTAAATAGTAACCCATCTTGACGTACCCTTTGTTTGTGAAGAATTATTGGACTCTTTGAACATTCTGAACAAATCAATACTGTTTCTCAGTTGTTTAAGAAACTCACTTTTTTAAATAAAAACAGATGACAAGTGATGTACCATATCAGTTGATACTTTGAGAGATGTAGCTGCAAGAGTTATTTTTTTGGGACAGCTATCTTGGAATCAGTTTTTTGTTTCTTATTTCTAGCATCAGTCGAAGGATTTCTTTTATTCTTTTAAGAGAACCCATTTCTTCTGGGATAGACACTATCTTGTTGTTTTTGATGAATATAGTAGCTTCTTCTAAGTCATTAAAGGTTCTCATCTCATTGGCAAAAAGTATTTTTATCTTGGCTGGAAAGGCCAGCTGTGCTTTAATGTTGCTTTGTTTCAACAGTTTTATTATTGGCCAGACTTTTTTCCTTTGTTCTAGTATTCTGGAAGAATAATCAATGTCATACCTAATCAGGCTTTGATTGTATTTTAAGGGTGATTTTCTCTAAGCAGATTCTAATATTAGTTCCTTGTCCAGAAATGAAAGGAATTTTATAACAATAGATCTAGGTGGAGTATTTGTTGAGTTAAGCAGGTTTCCTCAGTGCTCTATGCACCCTTTCAATTCCAAATGAAGTTTCCTCTTTCAAGTCTAAAAATTCAGGAATCCAGGTGGTTAAGAATAAAATAATGTCTTCTCCTTTAGTGTTTTCAGGCAGACCAAAGATCCTTATGCTGTTTCTCCTTTCCCTGTTTTCAAAGCCATCTATTTTGTGAAACAGCCATGTATTCTGTTTAAGCAGAAATTATTTTTGGAATTCTTCCTCTCTGAGTCACCCTTCAATGTCATTTAGAGAAGTCTTGATATTTGTTATTCTTGTATGATGTTGCTCTAATAGTTCCTTAAGAGTATCAGTCAGTTTTTGAGAATTTAATTTGAGACTTTCTAATTCATTTTTAAAGCTATCCATTTTCAAAGATAGTTCCTGTAAGGTAGATGTCATCAATTGCAGTTCTTTTTTCAAAGCAGCATCTGGATGATAATTCCTTGAGTTGTTCACATTCAGTGACTCAATAAATCTCCAAGTTACTTGACAGGAAAATTTTTGTATATATCCACCAAAATTGATATTTATGTTGTTTAGTAGTTTATCTATAGATTTCTGACTTTTAAACTTGAAAATAATAAATGTTTCCTATATTATTATACTAGTTTATGGAGCTCTCAAAATTCACTGCTCTCAGTTGGCCATCTAGGCTCCGCCCCTCGTAATGAGTATTTCTGACACAGTAGTCTACAGGGAATTTTTAAAGTCTACCAATCATTACACTCCCCAAAAATGTTTCCAATTACCTCTTTTTTCCCATCACACCTCCAATATTTGCAATGTACCTGAGAAAAAACTCTGCTTGGGGTCTAAAAATACCTATCCAAAGTCTTCAAGAAAAGATTCTAAATCATCTAGACTTTGTTGCTTAACTGGGAGGCATGCACATATCCTCCCCTTGTTTCTTTGTGAATTGCTTATCCAGTCTCTCTTCTCAATCCTTTCTAACCTCCTCTGATTGATTCCTATAGTTATCACTCAATATTTATATGCCTTACTAATTGCCTTTATTTTAATAGCAACTTCTGTTCTAGATTCTACTAAAAACTCTACTAGTGCTAGTCTTTCATTTAGGATCCCCTTATTCTTTTCTCTTTCCCTATACTCTGATATCAGTCATTGATAGGGAAGGTAATCTCTCGGCCTATTCTCATTCTATTACCTTTTCCTCTCTAATTACTTGTTACCAATACCTTATCTCCTTTGACAGCTTTCTCTAGTAAATTCTAGACCCCTGTTGCCTACTATCTGTATATTGTTATATTCTGAAAAGACTTGAAATTGTCTCAGAAGGTTCCACAACAATGAAATGACATTTTCTGATTTTATGAAGTACAAAATAATATCATCAGCAAATAAAGCCAACTTTTCTTGATTTCTATAAAAAGTATGCCCTTGAATATATGAGCCTCTTATTTTTATTGCCAATGGTTCTAAATATAATGCAAATAACAAAGAGGAAAGAGAAAACCCCTGCCAAATAAATAAAAATGTTGAAGCTTTTGTCTCACAGTGAGCACACAGGATTAAGACTATCTTTTGTTAATGGTCTGCTTCCTGCATTTTAGGGTTTGACCCGCTCAGCTTTTATTTGCCTTTCGTGAGACTCTAGGTATGTCACTTAACCAGACAATGCTATGGAGCAATATGTTTTTTGTCACTGTAACCTGCTGTGCATCAAGTCCAGGGTTATTCATATTGAGTGCAAGGGCTAACCAGGGCAGGCTATCATACAGGCATCATCAGCAGTTGTTTGTGCCCTTGGTGACATCTTAGCAAAGAGACATTACTTAATATGGCACTCACCTCTCCCCTGGTTGGAAAACAAGTGACGCACATCACCACAGGAGCCACTATGGCTTACCTGTGAAAAGGAGTGTTTCTATGCATCTGCTATTAGGGTCCAGCATTCAGAGTTGGGTGGTCAACCATCTATGCCTAGGCCATCTTTTGTACTGCTGCCTCTCCAAGTGACTGTGGCATTGGACAGTTTTAATCCATCCACCCAAGGACAGCCATGCCCTCTTCCCCACACCAGCAACAGCAGGCACTAAAGCTGGGAAGTGAATTTGGGTCACCTGGACTGGAATCAGGGCTTTATCTCCCTAAAATAATGTAGCTAAGAAATGCAGTCTTCACACTCTCCACATGGGAAGCAAACCAAAGAAACAACAGCTATAAGGTATCAGTGCTAATTGTTGCATAACTGTACCACCCATAGATTTACAAGTTTGATTGTCCAGCTTATGAGCTACAGGCTTTCAAAAAGTTGTGACTGTTGTAACCTCATGTTGATATTTTCTGCTTTGCATGCATAAATAAATATTTTAAAGGCAGTTAATGAGTGACTTCTACTGATTGTATAGAGTATATTTACACCATAATCTTGAGGGTGTTAAGTAATGTGTGTAGTTCATACAGTGTGCTGTATCTTTAAGAAATATTTCTTGGGAGTGCATGTACATATAAATAGAGAGCACATGCAAGTAACAATGCCATTTTGAGTGAACAGCCAGAGTATTAACATCTTTTCATGTAGTAGTCAGTCTGTTTGTCAGTTTTGTCTATATTTAAGTTACTTAGTCTCAATACTGATGTGTTTGTATATAATAAAGCTGCTTGAACTGACTCCACAACCACTTGCCTGTTTTATCCAGACCAGATGAACAACATGGTGTCAGAACCAAGATAGATAATGAGACTTGGAGCCAGAAGCCAGAAAAAAGCCAGAGATTAAGCCAAGAGGAGCACAGCTAGAAATGGGGGAATATAAACAAGTGGATCATCTCAAAAAGGTCAGAAATGAATTTCAGGTATTAAAACTTGCATAAATTATTTATTTCACAAAGAAAATGATACGGAGCATTCACAAAGCACAAGACACATTATTAAGGGTGCACTATAGAATTATTCGCAATGCTTACAAAAATGTTTAGCATTACCTCCAACTTGCATAACGAACATGTTAAGAGTAAAACAAGCACAAGAAAAGCACAACAAGCATGATAAAAGTCAAATGAGCATAACGAATACAATAAGAGTTTAAAGTATCTTAAAGTGTGCAAAGTATTTGCAGTGTGTGTTTTATTACAGTACAGTTATTTTGAAGAGTTTACTGTTTGCAAAGTACAGTTATTTCATAAAGTGCAGTCATTTTGAGAAGTTTATTGTGCTGTGTGCAATTCACTTGCAGAGTACAATCACTTAGAAATGCTTCTTACACTATACAGAGTTACTTCACAAAGTACAGCCATTTCGAGAAGTTTCTTGCACTGTACACAGTTCATTTGCAAAGTGCATTCATTTGAAGTGTTTCTTATTCTGAGCTTCTTCTGCTGTATACAGTTTATTAGCAAAGTATAATTGCTTCAAAGTATCTCATACAGTGATAAGCTGTGTTTTGCAAAATACAGTGTCTTCAGGGTGTTTCTTGTGCTATGGAGACTTATTTCACAAAGTGCAGTTATTTCAAAGAGTCCATAGTGCTGTTGGGCACAAGTACAAGTTTCTGGCATAAAAGAGAATTCTAGAAAATGTTTGTGTATTTTTGTACAGATTTCCAAGAGCCTTTATTACTGTGTGTGTGTTGACATTTCACAGTTCGTCTCCACTTGTGTTTAATCATAATATTGCAGAGAACTGGAGAGTATTTGAGCAGAAATATGATATTTTCATACAAGCAGCTTTTTCTGACAAAGATGCACTTATGAGAGCATTTATTCTGCTTAATCTGGCTGGGTCAGAAGCCATTGAAAGAGAGCATTCATTTGTATATGCGCCAGCAGTAAATGCAGAAGAGGGGGAACACCATCATATTGTTATACTGGCTGAAACAAGGGAGGACCCTGAGTGCTTGAAGTGCAAATATAGAGAAATGTGTAATCCCCAGACAAATGTTACATTGGAGAGGCACTTATTTTACACAAAAGACCAAAAAGCCAGGGGAAGCTTTTGCTGCTTATATAACTGATGTGAAAAACAAGGCTAAAACATGCAGATTTGGTGACTTGAAAGATGAGATGATAAAGGACATACTTTTGTGTGTGGTATTAATAATGCTGCAGTGAGAAAGATTTTGTTTCGAGACAGTGATTTAACGTTGAACAAAGCCATAGAGATTTGTCAAATACATGAGCTGACAGAAAGGCACATAAATATGCTTGCAAGTGATAAGAGCATGGTTTCAGCAGGCTCTAGAGCAAATGCAGACAGCTTGCAGCATGTGGCTAACAGAAGCAGGCTGAAGCACATGGCAGCAGCAGCCCCTGCAGGATTTCTCAGCAAACCCCATACCTTTCCAGCAAGTTCTAAGACTAGTTCAGTAAAACAGACATGCTCAGTGCAGCACAGGGGTGAGTCAGCAAAACTCAGGTCAACTGTCATAGTCAACTGTCATAACTATGGTACAAATCATGAGTCTAAAAGAGAAAAGTGCTTAGCATTTGGTCAGCAATGCCACAAGTGTAAAAAATGGAACCATTTTCAAAAGCTTTGTAGATCAAGCAAGCCTCATTCATTTAATAAGAAAAGTCACTCAAAAAAGCAAATTGATCATATAGAAAGCAGCAGCTCTACTTTTTATGGAGATTGTGTATCTGTGGTTGTTGAAAAGGCCAATGCAGTAGATTTGCTGGCAAAAAATTAAGTGTTTTGTACTGTCCTGATTAATGGTAAACCCACAGAGCTCAAAGTAGATACTGGTTCAAAGTGCAATATTATCTCAGCAGAAACATTTGCTAGAGTGAGAGCTGGTGAACGACTTAATTTGGCCAATTGTGCAAAGCTTGTTGATTATGGTGTTGAAGAAATTCAAACCAAAGGTTCAGTAGTGCTTTATTCTGCTGGGAACAGTTACAACTTGCAGTTTTATGTAGTTAAAAGACTAGTACAGTCATTATTAGGTCTCAGAGACAGTTTGAGAATTAAACTGATTTCCTTTATCAAAGTAGTTCATCATATAAGCACATGTCCTAGTTCCAGTTTCACTGATGCTATTTTCTCATAATATGCTGATGTCTTTGAGGACAAGCTAGGCAAACTTCCAGTTGTGTACTCCATGAAGTTAGCCTCAGAGGTCAGGCCAGCAAGAAGAGTTCCAATAGCTATGCAGGACAAAGTCAAAGTCCAGTTAGACAAAATGGTGCAGCAAAGTGTGATATGTCCAGTCACAGAACCAACTGAATGGGTGTCTTCCATGATAGCTGCTCATAATAAAAGCTTGGATGAAAGCACAATATGTATTGACCCACAAGACTTAAACAAAGCATTAAAGCGACCACATCATCTTATGCTTACAGTTGAGAAAGTTGCTGCCCTCATGCCAAACACTACTGTTTTTTCTGTCTTAGATGCAAAGAGTTCATTTTGGCAAGTGATGCTTGATCACAAATCTTCACTACTGACTACATTCAGTACTCCATTTGGCAGATACAGAATTCTCAGAATGCATTTTGGAATAAGTTCTGCCAGAGAAGTCTTTCAGCATACAATGGAGAAGATTTTTTCAGGCTATCTGTGTGCTATAATGGTGGATGATTTACTAGTAGGAGGCAAAGGTGAAGCAGAGTATGGCAGAAACCTCAGGAAAGTTCTGGACAGAGCATGTGAAGTGAATCTAAAACTCAGTCCTTTAAAATGCAAATTCAGGCTACCAGAAGTTACTTATGTTGGTGATTTATTTACCAGTTTGGGCTTAAGACCAGATCCTTCCAAACAATCAGCCATTCTTGAGATGACAACTCCAGACAATGTCCAAGCCTTACAGTGTTTTCATGGTTAACTATTTGGGCAAGTTTATACCAGACTTCAGTGAATTATCAGTGCCCTTAAGAGAGATGACATGGAAAAATGCTGCCTGGTCATGGTTGAAACAGCACAAAAGAGCATTTAATGACCTGGAACAGAAAATTGCCAGTCCACCTATGTTAAAATACTATGATGTCCACAAACCAGTAATTCTTTTCTGTGATGCCTCAGAGTTTGGTCTTGGTGCAGTTATTCTCCAAGAATGTAGATCAGTAGCATATGCATCTAGAACTCTTACCCAAACCGAGCTGCAGTATGCTCAAATTGAGAAGGAACTTTTGGCGATTGTGTCTGCATGTTTAAAGTTCCATGATTATATTTCTGGTCAAGCTATCCAGACAGAAACGGATCATCAGCCTCTAGTCACTATTTTAAAGAAGCCTATGCATTCAGCTCCAGCCAGACTACAAAGAATGATGCTTAGATTACAAACGTACAAAAGGCAAACTTCTTTATCTGGCTGATACCTTGTCCAGATCACCCAGAACTACCACAGAAAAGCTTGATACAGAGAATTTTGACTTCAATGTCATTTTCATCCACAAGACTTCATGAGCTATGAGATCACACAAAGACTGATCCAATTTTGCAAAAGCTCAACCACTTCATCTGTGTTGGATGGCCGTCAAAGCAATCATGTGTACCAATAGAAGTAACCTTATTTTCCTTACAGAGATGAGATGTTGATGGAAGATGGTATCATTTTCAAAGGTCCTAACATTGTTGTTCCTACTTCCTTACAGCATGAGTATATCCAAATTTTGCATTGTGGCCACCCAGGTTCTGAAGCTACCAAAAGAAGGCAGAAGGACTTATATTTTGGCCTTCTCTAGCAAAGGACATTGATAAAGTATTTTCATCTTGTTCAGTATGGACTAGTACTAAACCGCATTTGGAAAAAAGAGCCACTTCAGCTAAACCAGATTCTTGAACTACCTTGGTCAACAGTAGCCACTGACGTATTCGAGTGGAATAGTGAACATTACTTAGTGTTGGTAGACTCTTATTTGAACTAGTTTGAAATTGATTTGCTACCTAACCTAACGTCCAGTACTGTTATTACTAAGCTGAAACATCATTTCTTAGTCCGTGGTAGTCCACACAAACTTATTTCTGACAATGGTGCCCAGTTTACTAGTCAGTTGTTTCAGAAATTTGTAAAAGAATGGGACTTTATTCATGTTACAAGCAGTTCTGAGCACCAACAGTCAAATGGCCTAGCTGAGCGAGCAGTACAAAGTGCAAAGCAATTACTTGAGAGGTAAAATCTTGACAATATCAATGTTTTCTTGACTCTACTTAATCTCAGAAATATATCCCGTGATGATATACTTGGTTCACCTGCTCAGAGACAGCTATCTAGGCAAACCAGAACAACCTTGCCTATTAGTTCTAGTTTGCAGGTGCCTAATGCTAAAAACGCCAGAGCAATCAAAGGCCAAATATTCAAAAAGTGTTCATCCCAGAAGTCCAACTGTGATAAAATGAGCAGATTTCTTTAGCCAATGAAATAAAGAGAGATAGTGAGGATGCAAACAGCAAAAAGGTTTGATCGAATTGGTCAAGTGAGAGAGGTATATGTACAGAGCTGAGATCCTACCTAGTGGAATCTGAGGGAAAAGAATACAGGAGAAATCGTAGACATCTCCTTCCAGTGTCGGAACTGATATCGCAGCATTGCACCTGTCATACAGACTCTAGATCTCACAGCAATCCAGACGATGTTCCTGTTGAAGGACATGTCTCAATATCTATTCCAGATGATGTCCCAGATGTCCCTAAGACTGAACATGCACTAATGACAGTTCCTGTTGCTAAGCCAAGTTCTAATTTGTATGTTACATGATCTGGTCATATTTCTAGACCTAGTGTAAAATACACAGCAACCTGGTCATGACTGTTTTTCATTTGTAAATTAGTTCTGTATAATTGCCTGTCTAAAGATTATTTCTGTAAAAATTGCATGTCGTTGATTATTGTCAGCATTGCTATGAATGCTTACTTCTCAAAGAGGGAGGATGTAGATTATACAGTGTGCTGTGTCGCTAAAAAACATTTCTTAGGAGTGCACGTGCATACAAACAGAGAGCATGTGCAGGGAACAGTGCCATTTTGAGTGAAAAGCCAGAGTGTTAACATCTATTCATGTAGTAGTCAGTTTGTTAGTTTGTTTATATTTACATTACTTAGTCTCAATCCTGATGAGTTTGCATATAATAAAGCCGCTTGAACTGAACCCACAACCACTTGTCTGTTTCATCCTGACCAGATGAGTGACAATGTGTCACTTTTGTATGTTACTGATTTTTGCTTTTAGTATTAGATCCCCTGATCTGGTGTTAGTGCCTCTAGTGGTGCATTCTAGGCATAATCTTTCAGTTAGGTTCAGACCACCCAAGCATTGCATCACAAACCTGAGAGACGTCACCTCATAGTAACCTAGAAGAAATAGAATATAATGACAGTTCCTAAAGCCCTTCTGAATACTTCAAGTTTTCCAGCCCTAAGCTTTTTTTTTTCTAGAAAAGAATTGTAATAACTTTTAAAGTTCTTTCAGTAGATTGTTCAAAGGCTACAAAAACGAAGCACTGCAATCAGTAATAGGTCAGATCAATGAGGTATGAAGTGGTACAACAATATTCCTGGAGTGATTAGATATCCCCTTTTTGAAATGGATGGGTTACAGATTTTATTTTCAAGTACCAAATAATGGGGCCCTGTAGGACACCATTGGTAACAATGATGGAACAGACAGGTAACCTTCTCCCACCAGGAATTTGCTGTGTCCTGCTGCTGAGTCAATGTTTCGTCCAATGAATTACATATGAATTTACATTTAATGCTTTTGAGAACTAATCTCTTACCAAGGTTAAGAGAAGCAGTTCACAGTGGCAGTCTATCATCATGTGCTGTTGCTGCCTGTTCAAGGAATGCTAGGAGATTCAAAAGGGTAGTCCCAGCCTTAACAAACCATATTGTTCATAGGTTCATAGGTTCATAGGTTCATAGGTAGGTACTAGGCTATTGGCCCTAGGACCTATATAAGCCTAGCCAAAAATGTACCCTGGCTTTCGCCACCCAAGAAAATTATTTTCCTGTGCCCGTGTCGAGCAGAGCCACAGAAGTGATCCCAGGGTGAATTTCCTATCTCCCATCCAATCATCAAGATTTTTCTTGAAGATTGCTAATGAGGAGCGCTGTTTGACATAGACAGGTAGTCTATTCCAGAGTATGGGAAGTCTCTGGGACAGGAATCTATCCCTCCAGCATGATCTGTTTATTGTGGTGACAAGGTTTAGGTCCCTAGAATGTGTAGCTCGGAGGGATTGGGATTTCTTTAAGTGGAGCATGTCCAACAGCTCTGGGTTTGACATAGCTTTGTATGTTAGGCAGAGATCACCTTAGAGTAGATGATATGCGACGGAGTAAAGCTGGAGTTTTTTGAGACGGTCTGCGTCGGGCATCTGTTTGAGGCCAGTAATCCTCTTTGTGAGGTATTTCTGTGGCCTTTCCAGTTGTTGTAGATGTCTTGTGAGGTACATACCAAAAGGGGCATTGTACTCTATAATGGGTCTAATGAGTGATGAGTAGAGGGGAACAATGACCTCTTTTTTTCTGGATGAGAAACCTTTCGTGATGAGCTGAGCCATGTAGAAGGATTTCCTGACCACTGCGGCGATGTGATTATCAAAGCAGAGACTATTGTCCACCTGTGTCCCAAGGTCTCTTATCACATTTTCAGCATTAAGTAGACTAACAGCTATGTGGTAGTTCATGGGTACAGAGTTTTTACCAAAGGGGATGACAATACACTTTTTGGCATTGAGCTTCAGGCCATGGCTTTGACACCAGGCATCTGTCTCAGTGAGGCCCTTTTGTAGTATGTCCACATCATTAGGAGTTTCGATTATGACTCCTAGTTTGCAGTCATCTGCAAACTTTGTTAGCCAAGGACCTTCTGTCTTAGCCTGTACTTCAGAGAAGTAGATATCAAACAAGAGAGGACCCAGGACTGAACCCTGTGGTACTCCACTTGTCACTGGTCTGAAGTCAGATTTGGAGTCTGTTACTTTCACAGTGTGGGTTCTGTCCATGAGCCAGTTGGTAACCTATCTTGTGACATAGGGATTTATACCTAGTTTAGTGAGCTTATCTATAATTCCAGAGTGAGAGATGGTGCTGAAAGCCTTGGCGAGATCTAGATAAGCTGTGTGAACAACCTTACCCTCATCTATGGCTTTGGTGACTGCTTCAAAGAAGTCAATCAGGTTTAGGAGACATGATCTGCCTTTTACAAATCCGAACTGGGTGAGATCCAGAGTTTGGAGATTACCAATGTCTTTGTTTATGAGTTCCATGATAATACGTTCCATGGCCTTGCAGACCAGGCTCATCAGGCTAATGGGGTGGGAGTTCCCGGGGTCCGTTGTGGCTCCCCCTTTGTGGAGTGGGATAACCGTCGTGGTGCGCCATTCAGTGGGCATAAAGCCTGAGGTGAGGCTATGACTGAACATGGTACTTAGGTAGGGTGCCAGTTCATTCTGTAGTTCGTGTAGAACGCAGCCTGAGATATTGTCAGGTCCCATGGATGCTGTGTTCTTGGCTTTGGAGAGTGTGTTTTTTACCTGTGCAGCTGTGATTACATGGCTGTTCTATATGTAGCAGATATTGGTCTCCTGTGTCATTTTGGATAAGTACCATTTTATGATTATCTACATGATTTTACTCAGAATGTGATTCACTCTGAATAAAAAATGAATAAATACCTGATATTAGTTCAGCTGGTGGGTCTAAAACTATTTTGGTCAGATGTGGCACCGTCCATTTTGTGAAATGTTACCCCTACAGCCTTTCAGTGACTCAGTCACATGCTGTCATTCTGTTTAACATGAGTAAAAGGGTTTCAGTAAGGTTTTCCTTGAGCCTGTGCATAAAACCACCAATTATGTTATCTGGTGCAATGGAACATGCTTTTAATCTTTACTTGTGGCAGCAGTTATTATGTATGTCTTGTATAAGTGATGAAGAACCCTTAATCTCATCTTTTCTGTAACTTTGATCAAACAGACTAACAATGTGATTCCCCCCTCACCCATTTTTACACGCACTCCTCTAGATTTTCACACATTTTAGTAATCTGGATCTCTGTCAACATTTAACTCTCGATGTCTTTCTCTTCGTGCTCTTCTGTTCCCACTCTTCTATAACTGGCTTATCATTCACCTTGCTTTTTAACTTTTTCTTCTTGGACAACTGCTACTTGTCACTCACATATGGACACCTAGTCCATGTTGAATTTGTAATCATCATACTGCAAATATTGTTTATCCTCACAAAGTCTCTGCTATGATCTCATTCTAAGTTTTTTCTTTCACTAAATATAATTTGGGAGCTTTTCTCCCTGCACCTCCACTGAAAAGGGGTTTTGTATGACCTAGTCTGACCTTCCTTGTAAAGAAATACAAATAAACATGTCCTCTCTCCCTTTAGAAGTCTGCCACATTTCCTTGCTTAATGTGAAGACATCATAACATTTTTCAGCAAACACATTCACCATGACCTGTGGCTGGGTGACCACTCCATTGTTTGTTGATAAACTGTTATATTCGAAACATTTCTCTTTCATTTTATGTTCTAATTAATGAGTACAACAGTACCTTAATCTTGTTGTCATTCTGCAAGGCCATACTAAATTTACAGTAAGATCTTAATTAAAAAAAAAAAGTAAATGGTTTACAGACTTTATTATTTTGTACTTTCCTATGATAATGGTCACTTCTTTCTTTCTTTCTTTCTTTCTTTCTTTCTTTCTTTCTTTCTTTCTTTCTTTCTTTCTTTCTTTCTTTTTCTATTGGCATTTGATTACCAGGAAAGTCCAACTGGGTAGAAACTCATTTTCAGTGGAGGCCCAGGGAGAAAAGCTCCAAATCATTACAAAACATTTTAAGAACAATAATTATAAAATCTTCAAAAATAAAACCAAATATTTTTAGTTTAAATAATTATAACAAATTAGACATAATACAAAAACATTGGTTAAGAATCGATGCAAGGTATATGACAATCATTTAACATTTAGAGAAATTTTAAATACTTTGTAGAGAAATTAAAGGTAGGTTAGTCTAATATAAACAGGAATTGCAATATGAAGTGTGAGAAAAACAGGCTTATAGTATACATAGAAAGTCAGGGAAGAGAATTAGATAGCAGAAGGAAGTAACCGATAAAGGGAAAGTAAGGAGATGTAAGGAAGGAAAATGTACTTGTTCACATTTAGGGATATAGTTTATCCTAGGTTTGAGCAAGAACAGAGCTAGATTTTAGCTAGGAAGTCGTTCAGAGTGGTTTTGAAACATGGAAGGGAGGGTATACACCTGATGGGTACAAATAAGGAGTTTCATGTCTTAGCAACCTTATATGAGTACAGACAATGCCCAGCAGATTTGCTAAGTTTGTAGATAGACAGGTCACCGGCTCACAACAATCGACTGGGAACACAGTTGTGTACAATGGTTTTTTTTAGTGCTGGAGAGGTAGATGGATGCTGGATAATTTTATACTTTGCAAGAAGTTGTGCATATGTAGTCAGTGTGACAGTTCTAACCAATTTAGGCTTTTCAGTGCTATACAGTTGTAAGTTCTGAAAGGGCTATGTGCTGCAAATTTAGCAACTTTGTTATAGCATTGTTCAATTTTTAATTTTTTGTGATGCCTGGAGTCTAGTACAGATGGTAGTGCCATAAAGAAGAGTGGAGAGAATATAAGCAGTGGCTAGTGTAGTTTTAGTTGTGTCAGTTAGAAAGTTTTTGGCTCTGTAAAGCATCCCCAGTTTTTCATGAGTTTTTCTTAAGAAATTTTTTATATGTTGGTCAAATGTAAAATAATCATCCACTATCACCCTTAACAGTTTGCTATGAGAAGTAAAGTCAGTCAGTGGTTGTATTTCCAAGACAGAAGACTTAAAATTTAGTTTTTTCATGAGGCAGGGATTTGGGGAAAAATGTAGTAGTTTGGTCTTTTTTGGGTTGAGCATGAGTTGTGAGTTATGAAGTCATGTTTCAGTGGCTCGTAAATCTTCCTGAGTAATTCTTTTGGAGGTGTACCATGCTGGTAGATGTGCGAGTGAGAATGTAGTCATCTGTGTATTGTATTAGGGTGGCTTGTTGTGTGGATGTATAGAGGGTGTTGGTGAAAATGTTAAAGAGGAGGGGACCAAGGATAGAGCCTTGTGGTACACCTTTGGTGACTAGGAAGTAAGGAGAGGGCATGGAGTGCCGTTTTACTGACTGATACCTACTGGACTGTTTAGCTTTTGAACCACAAAAGGGTATGCTGAAACAGTCCTAGTGAGGACATTTGAAGTAGAAGTTTGCTGTGACAAACTGTGTCAAAGGCTTTGGACAAATCAAGAAACAAGGAAGAGACTAGTTTGCATTATCTCTAGCTTAATTGACAGTATCTACATAGGTTAGAAGGGCAGTGCCAGTACTATGGGAGGGATGGAAGCCATGTTGTATAGTGGATAGGAGTTCTTCCTGCAGGAGATTGTCTAAAATTGTTTTTGAATACATTTTTCAAGTATTTTTTGAGGGGAGCTAAGACTGCTGTAGATCTAAAGTTATTAAAGTCTGTTGAATTTCCTTCTTTGTGCAGCGGGGATAATGTGTAACTTTTTCTAGAGAAAGGGAATGTGGGATTCCTGAATTGACCTATTTATAAGGATTGAGACAGGAAAGGCAATGCTATTGGCTACTAATTTTAGGTAGTCCTTTGGTAGGTCATGAAGAAGAGCACAGTTTAAGTTTGTTTAAGAGTAGTTTTATATAGGATGTGGGCACAGGATTGCAGGCAAAAGTGGATGTGGTGATATGTGGCTATTGAGCAAGGCTGGGATTAGATGTTGCAGAATATTTGGTTAGAGATGCTATACTATCTATAAAAAAGAGTTGAACTGTATTGCAATTTCAAGTGGTGAGTTATCTGGAAAGGGGTTTGGGCTGAATTTTTGGGCGGGATGTAAGATTTCTTTAAAGAATGTCCAAAATGATTTAGGGTTGTGTTTAGTATTATTCTGAAAGTTATTATAGTATAGATTTTTGTCTTCATTTATTTACTTTTTAATCTGATTGCAAATCATTCTGAAGTTCTCAAGATATTGAAGTGTTTAACATTTTGCTGTTCTCTCCATGCCTTTTCTCTATCCTGCATTATCATTCTTCTCTTTTTGGATAGCCACATTGATTATTTGTTTTTAGTTTCTTCCTTATAGGAGGTGCAAGGCTATCTAGTATATTTAGAAAAGTTGTACTGAATTCAATTGTAGCATCGTCTAAGGGGAGGATTTTTAAAGAGTTCCATTTAACAGATGACAGTGTAGTAATGAACATTTCTGGGTTATACTTGGAAAGGTTATAGGTTGTTTTATAAACATGCTATTTAAGTGGATGTGTGAGATGTCTGGTTATATAGACTGGGAGATGGTCACTGAGACAGTCTGACATTGTACCCGTGGTGGAGTATTTTTGGCTGATACTAGGACCCAGTCCAATACAAAATTTGATGTCTAACTATAATGTGTGGGGCTATTAATTAGTTGTCTGAAACTGCATAATTTCATGCTAGATGTAGGGGAGTTAGAGTTTAGTTCCAACCAAATTACATTTACATCACCTAGTAATATTTTTTTCTTGTGGAAATGTTATGGATATCCAACACAGGATATCTTGCAGTATAGCTGTTTTGTTACCGGGAGTGATATAAAGGACATCAATACATATTTGTTTCTAACTGTTTATTTCAAGGAAAGCAATATGAAGCTCTGCTGAACTGAATTTGGGTGATGGTTTGCTGTAAGGGGCAATGTGGCAGGTATGGGGAAATATTAAAGCAATACCACCACCTTTCCTCTTTATACAGTCATTCCAGATGCTAATATACCCAGGAGGTATAACTTTGGAGTTGTTAGGAGGGTGGCCTAATGGTTAAGGTGTTTGCCTTACAAATGCAAGGTGTGGGGTTTGAATCTCACAGGGGATAATTGGCTAGGCTAAAAATAGCTCTCAAGGGCAGTTAGCTTAGTACTAATCTATGAGCCTTTATGCTTGGTTTAAGCCAAGTTTCAGTTACAGCAAGAACATTAGGCTTATGTTAGGTAATCCAGGCATGTAGTTCAGCAGTTTTATTTCTTATACTTCTAACATTTATTGCAGCAAAAATTAGATCACCAGGGTTAGCAACTGGCTTTTGCTGGATTACAATCTGTGGTGGTGCAGCGGTAGCATTGTTGCCTCACAGCAAGAGGTTCTCCCATTCGATTCTCAGCTGGAGTGCGGGGAGTGCCTTCTGTGTAGAGTCTGCATGTCCTCCCCGCAGTCGAGTGGCATTCTGAAAGGCATGCATGAATGGGCGTGCCTTTGTTGAAGGTTGGGTGTCGAGCTGGCAACTCAGCACCGTAAAAACCTACTGCCAATCATTAGCGGACTGGAGTTCCACTTGGGCGACCCCTAACCGGGAAAAGTCGAACAACAAACAACAACAACACAAGTGTGTGGAGAGAATTACCTTTGTGTTCATTGTGATAGGGCTAGAATTAGGGTGTATATCTTCTCTTAGAAGGATTTTATTATATTGAGGAATTATGCATACTTGTTTTTTTGAGGGGATTCTTGCACTTAATTTTGCTTGGATCTGAGTTGAAGTGGAATTAATCAGCCTATATTTGGAATAAAGGTGACGGGCAATATTAAACAGGTTTGTTGCAATTTGTGGAGAGTGTAAAGAGGAAGTATGGATAGGTGGTTGAGACAGAGTTGGAGAGATGTTGCAAGATATTATTGAGTCATTGTAGGATGAAAAATGGCATAGTAGGAGGAGAAGAATAGAGGATAAACTGAAAAGTAGAATAATTAAGTACAGGTATCTGTATTTTATAGATGTCAGGTAGTAAGGAAAGTAGCAATGAAGAAGGAAAGAAGAACATACAGGACAGTAGGAGATTCAGTGATATCATATTCTGAGAGCTAAAAGAGGATAGGTAAGGAGAGAAGTATTTTCTCTAAAAAAGGAGAGCTAGGTTATCCTGGTACCTTTGCTGGAATGTAAGGAATACAGGGGTATTAAAGGCTAGAGTATAAAAATGTAGGTCAAAATAAGAAGAAATGAGGGTTTATGCAGGAATAGAAAAAGACACAATGCAGAACAGATAGGTACTCTTTGGGAAGGTTGTGATTATAAACAGAGATAGTGCAAAGAAGTATGGGAGGGAGAAAGATAATTGGGAATAGAGCTAGAAATCAAATACAGATAGGGAGGTAGGAAACAAGAAATAGAAGTGTGTTTATAGAAGTAGTAAGATCAGCTGGGAAGGGTTTTGTAGTAATGGTCACAAGTGAAATATGCATGTAGGAAGTATAATATTAGGGGAAGAGGAGGCAGGTGAGATTTGGGAGTAGCGTATGGGGAGTGAAGTGAAGCCAAGCAGGCTTCTAACCCTCAGGTCAGTTTATAAGTGATAGGAATTAGTTTATAGCCAAAACAAAGCAATTAATAAAGAGAAGTGAATAAAATAAGTTGTCTGTCATTTCTTGGGACTAAATGACTGGCATATTGCAGTACAGTCTACTGGTTAAGCAAAGGGGACAGTGGCCAATTTAGTAATGGGTTCTTAGGGTGCACAGACTATTTCACAGAGTGTTTCAGTCACAGAGCAGGCATGTATTTAAATGATTAAAGTTAATACACAGCAAGCTTCATCATGATAAATATGCTTACATTAAACAATGACAAAATTCTCAGTAAGCTTGTAGGTGTAGGGCCTTGTGGTCGAGCTCCTGCAACATTGAGGTCAGATGTAGTGATCACAGGCTATTAAACAATGACAAAATTCACAGTAAGGTTGTAGGTATAGGGCCTTGTAACAGAGCTCCTGCAATATAAAGGTCAGATGTAGTGACTGCAGGTTATTAAACAATGACAAAATTCTCAGTAAGCCTGTAGGTGTACAGCCTTGTAGTACAGCTCCTGCAATATTGGTGTCATAAGTAGTGACTGCAGGCTCTGCTCTATGCAGGAAAACAGTGCTCTACTCTATTAAGGAAGATAGTGACTGAGTATGATAGTGACTTCTGAAAGCTAAGTAGTATCTCTTTTTCTGTTATACATTTTATTTTTATGAATCAGCCAAAGATTTTTGGGCTGACTGGCATGTATATATAAATGCAGGCATAAATGTTAATAAAACGTACTGACAGTATCAGGAGCCGATTTATTTAGGTCACTGAGATAGACTTCTAGTCTGTTTTCCTAAGTATGTCATTTACTGTAGTACAGCTTGTGCTGGTAAAGCCTAAGAAGGAAGACACCTTTATGACTGAGTATGATTTAACTATTAGAACAAACATGACAGTAACATGAGCCATACTAATTACAGACAGCATAAATGGGGAGCATAATGATCTTAAGTCTGTCAATATGATATCAAAGATACTGCCATCCCTAGTTGGATTTTGCGCTATTTGGTCCATTGAGTACTTTATCCAGTTAACATCTGGGTAGTTAACATCCTCCAGCATAGTGTGTACAATTTAAACTGTTTACTTCCAGGAACTGTTCCAGTGCTGTATGCCAAAACTGGCACAGATTTGTCTTCTTCCTTTCAAGACTATACTTCTCAGCAGGGCTCCACAGCACAAAGGGATGGAGTCCTGACTGTAGCCCAGATGACCCATGTTTAATTAGCATCCTGGGCACTGGATAAGCCAGGCAAGGATGTGGAAATGTATGGAATTCATTAGCTTGCCCATCCTGGAAGAGGAAATGAGGTACTGCACACAACTGGGCAATGCCCTGGTACAGGTTGGAGTACCTCCCACAGCCGTGAACACACTACTATTTTGGTAGCAGGGAGAGTATGAATGAGCTGGCATCATGGGTGGTGATGCCTGTGATGTCATGCTCACTATACTCAACTAGGGATTCCACTCTTTCATATCCTAAAACCCCACTCGTGGCTGCATATGTGATGCCTACACACACTTGTGTGTGCAGACACACACACACACACACACACACACACACACACACACACACACACACACACACACACACACACACACACACACACACCTCACATTTCTCTTAAAGGGAAATGGCAGTCTTAGAGATCAGACTGTAAGGCTGTTCTGTTCACAAAGAGAGAGGGCCCACTTGCATGGTCACAGTATTTGTTCAACCCGCCCCCCCCCCAATACTAAAAGGCTGGGGGAGTGAAAAAAATGGATAAAAAGGGCATAGGTGGATGTTAGTATCAAAAGGAATAAGGGGGCAAAAATGACACATTAAAAAGAAAATGGAAAATATTGTACTTCTTAACAATAGAACAAACGCAGTACAGCCATACCATGATGTGCACAGAATACTCTGGTTATTTAATGGAGCTGAGTGTACTTGATGCTAACTAACACCCCGTCCATGTTAAAGGTATTTTCTTGGTAACAGATGCTACTTTTGTTCCCAGCACAGTGCTGCTCCCAGCTAACACTTCTTTATGAGTTACTCTGCTTTATCAGTGTGACAGTGATATAGGATGATTCAAACCAAAAATAGCTGCTAATGCTAGTTGTTGAAATTAAATCACACAAAGGTATCATTTCCAAATTATGCAGCACTACAAACATTTCATCCATACTACACATACCTCTTCTTCAGTGATGTGTACAGTCTTGCCCAGATACCGTGTAACATCGTGGATCTGTTTTAGTTCTTCCACTTCAGCAATCTTACCATACACTGCCACCACACGACTAAAAGCCACTGCAGCTTCACTGTCAGAGTCAGGACATTGTTTTCCTGAATACCCAGACGTATCCCTCAAATCATCTATAAGTGCTTCAAGTTCTGTATACCATTCCTGAAGGTGAAACACGAAAAACATAAAAAGTCTTGCTTAGAGAAATTCTGACCATCTCACCTGTAAAGATTGCATAAGAACACCTGTAGTACATTATTACATAAAAGTAACATGGTAAATTATTTGCCCAAGACTGCAAAAACTCACAGATTCTCTCAAAATGGCTGCACACTTAACAAAAGGCTGATTTAAGCTCTCCCAGTGTGAAGACAGAAAATGTGACAAAATGCCCAGTAAAACTGTAAGTGTGGGTAAAATTCAGTAACTGTGTATTTTATCTGCCTGTGTGCCAGTAAAGAAGAAATTTAGGGAAACCAAAGAAAAAAATCAACTAGAAAAGGAGAGAAAACATTGGCTAAGAAGAATTCTGAAGCAGTTCCGCTAAAAACAGCTCAAGTTCCAGCTTTGGTGCAGAAGATGGCTTCCAGTAGTTAAGAGGAAAATCTAAATCAAATGGCACTAGAATAACAAAACAATGAGCAAAATAAAAGAAGCTTTAACCAGCTATTTGATGAATTGAAACGGCAAAAAACAGGATACTGCAATGATGAAAAGGCTGTCTAATTACGAGGTTTCTATTTTAAAAAAAACTAGTAGAATTAAAAGACAGAGTACACAGAGAAAATTTGAGATTTTTCTGCTGTACCAGAGAAACTGGAAAGAACAGACTATATTAACTTTAGGAGCAAACAAATAAGCAACTGGACTGGTGTTCCACAGCAGGATGTGTTAATTGCAATGCATATTACAGACTAGTAGCCCAGCATAACGCATCTGAGATACTTCAGGTACAACTAACATTGGGTATGTCGGCAATTCAGGTTGTAGCCTGCTATAGGTCACCAACCATGTCCCAAGACTATCACTCCACAATCCTAAGCACCCTGGAAACTATTAGGGTCCAACCCAACACTCTCATACTAGGTGACTTCAACTACCCCTCCATCAACTGGGAAAACTACTCGTGCATCAATACACTGGCCCAACGCTTCCTGGAATTCATCAATTCCAATGCCCTAGACCAGATCATTTTTACCCCCACTAGAGGAAGCAAAATCCTTGACCTGGTTATTACTAACATGGGCAACCATTGCTCTACACCAGTAGTCAATTCCCCCCTGGTTAGATCTGACCACAAACTAATCACCATGGAAATCCACATCTCACCCCTCCCCCTCGCAAAGGTAAACACCATGAAAAAAATTCTCCAAAGCTGACTTTGGGCTCCTACAAACAGAGGTGGCTAACTTCACAGCACTCATGTCAATGGAAAATAGATGCATGACTGCCGAATCATGCACAAATGCACTGTACGAACACATACATAAATACATGGAACTAGAAATTCCCAACAGAATCAAGACCCTCTCCTCCAAAAAAAGGAAGCCAATCTGGTGGTCTCCTGCCATTAATAAACTCTACAACAGAAGGAAGAAACTGTTCCAGAAAAAGACGAAGTCCCAAGAATGGAAAAACTCCCTTATTAGCCTCAACAAAAAGTTGAGATCCCTCATTAAAACCTCTAAAGCCAGCTATGAAGGCAGAATTATGGCAGACACTAAGAACAACCACAAAGCCTTCTATAGTTATATCAAGAGTCTCCATGGCAATACCCAGGTTTGTTCTGAGTTACTGCACAATGGTACCACCTATACTGAGCAAACAGATATTGCCAACATACTGGCCGACAGATTCAGTGCCAACTTTACTCCTCTCTCCCCCCTAAAGGACAAATCACAATACCGGAGAAACGCCAGGCACCCAGCATTACTGAAATACAGGTTAAAGCTGCATTGTCTAAGGTCAAGAATACAACTTCCATGGGACCCGACAATATCCCTGGATGTGTTCTACATGAACTACAAAGTGAACTGGCACCACATCTGTGTGCCCTGTTTAATCACAGCCTCACTTCAGGCTTTTTTCCCTACCAAATGGCACACTGCTACAGACATCCCTCTCCATAAAGGTGGAGTGAATACAGACCCTGGGAATTATCATCCCATTATTCTGATGAGTCTGATATGTAAGGCTATGGAGAGCATCATCATGGACCTAATTAACAAGGATATAGGGAATCTCCAAACTTTAGATCCCACACAATTTGGTTTTGTGAAAGGTAGATCATGCCTGCTCAACCTGGTTTGACTTCTTTGAGTCAGTCACCAGAGCTGTGGATGAGAGCAAGGCAGTTCATACAGCCTAACTTGATCTGGCCAAGGCCTTTGATACCATTCCCCACTCAGGAATTTTTGATAAACTCACCAAAATAGGCATCAACCCCTATATCACTAGGTGGGTTCCAAACTGGCTCACAGATAGAATGAATAATGTGAAAGTAGTGGACTCCCAAGTCAGACTGCCGATCAGTCATAAGTGGAGCCCCACAGGGATCAGTCCTGGGTCCTCTCCTGTTTGGCATCTACTTCTCAGAAGTCTAGGCCAACATGAAGGGACTCTGGCTGACCAAGTTCACAGACAACTGTAAGCTGGGAGCCATTATTAACTCCTCAAGTGATGTAGACATCCTACAGAAAGGCCTCACTGAGAACAATGACTGGTGTCAAAACCATGGCCTTAAGCTTAATGCCAAAAAATGCATCATCATTCCCTTTGAGAAAAACCTCAGTTCCCACTAAATACCACATCAAAGGGAGCCCATTGATTTCTGAAGGCATTATAAGAGGTCTGGGGGCACAGGTTGACAGCAACCTCTCCTTCGAAAACCACATTGCCACTGTGGTCAGAAAGTCCTTCTATGTAGTACATCTCATTACCAAGAGTTTTCCATCCAGAAAGAAAGAGGTCATCTTTCTCTACTCTTCCCTCATTAGGACACTCATCGAGTGAGTATAATGCCCCATTTGGCATGTACCTCAATAGACACATGCAACAGCTGGAAAGGCCACAAAAGTACCTCACGAAGAGGATCCTAGGCCTTAAACACATGTCCTACATGGACAGACAAAAAACTCCAACTATTCTCTGTCTCATATCATCTACTAAGAGGCAATCTCTGCTTGACTTACAAAGCCATGTCTGACCCAGCTTTGTTAGAAATGCTACATCTAAAGACATCTCAATCCCTCAATACCACACACTCCAGAGACCTCAACCTCATTACCACAATCAATAGAACATGCTGGAGGAACAGGTTCATAACTCAGAGATTGCCCATGCTCTGGAATAGACTTCCTATACATGTCAAGGAGAGCATCTCAATGGCCCTCTTCAAGAGAAATCTTGATGAGTGGATGGTAAATAGAAAGTTCACCCTGGGGATTACTCTAGTAGCTCTACTTGATAGACACACTGGGAACTAAAGTCAGGCGGCACAATGCCAGGACACTTCTATGGGCTAGGCTTGTAAAGGCTCCAGGGCCATTAGCCTAGTACACACCTATGAACCTAAAGGGCACATAATGTTTGTACTCCAAACCTGGGCATGGAAATGCAGCTGAAATTGTACCAGTAGAAGGAAAAGTAGTTTTTACCATAAAAAGTGTGTCAGAAAGGAAAAGTATTAAAAACTAGAAACAACAGGACATCTGTGGAAAATGGTTATTCACTGTATGCAAGGCAGAAGAGAAACACATTGATCTCAGCAATCAAGTGATGTTGACAGGCAAGTATGAAAGTCAAGTTGCTATATGCAGCTATCTTCAGAATATTTTTCCCTGGAGGATAAAATATATTTTTTGGTACAGAACAGGCTAAGGAAGAGTTAAAATGTTTATCCAACAAAGAGTGTGCCAGAAATTAGAAGTGAACTGTACCTCTCATTCTTAAGACAAAAAATCCTAAAGAGAGATTTTGCCAGTGAAAAGTTTTTCATTGTTCTAAAAGAAGGTGTTTGAGAGACAGCAAAAAATCATAAGAGTTGACTAGAAGACTCAGGAGTACCATGGGCATGAAACAGAGACTGATGTTGGGAGATAGAGATGATCAAGCAAAAGACCAGCAACACTGAAATGAGTGAATAAATGGGAGACTATTAAGCATCAATTCCACTTGATACAGGAATAGACGTGAAATATGTCTTTGCAAGAACTGGCTGACAAAAACTTGAATTTTGCTGATTTTGTTAATTTTGTGGGTGAACTGTAAGCAAGCACCCCATTTTATGGCATTAATATTTAAGACATAGAGGGGAATGAAGGGCTTACACAAGGAATTACACAGATTTTGTTAGATTGTAAATCAGTTTTGTACAGTCTGCACTCATCAGTATTTTAAATCTGACATGAGTAAGTCTTAGTGCTGCTGTATATGTTAAACATATTAAAACAAGCAAGTACTTTTTCTTAGTTATAAGATATACAAGCTTTACACTGCAAGAAGATAAAAATGACTGGACAGTAGCAAGCAAAAATTAATATAATGTTGTGATCCTGAGCAGCTTTGGTGGGGAATAGGGTGTAAAACCAAGATGGTCATATTAAATGTTGAATTAAAATAATCATTTTTGTTGGTTTTACAGGGCTAGATGTCTATTTTAATGTTATTGGCTTAAGTTATAGACATTTTTAGGTACATAGACCTGAAACAAAAACAACTGGAAATGAATTTTGCATATAGAAAATAAAACTGAAAAAAACACAAAACATACAAAAATGGATGTAAGTTTACTTGTAACTGTTAAACACTTTTGTCTTTTATTTTACAGACTCAAAAAACAATGGAAATCTGTAGTACAATCCAACCAAATCCAGTGATGAATCCAAAGAAACAGAAAATGAGAACACAGTGTTTTAGCGCTTTCATTCACTGAATTTAATGCGTGAACTTCTTCAGAAAACAAACAATTATCCAAGCTCCCTTAAATATTAGACAATACAGGAAATGACGTCACTGGATTTGGTTGGATTATTTTACATACTTCTTCAGAACATACAAATCTACAAATTTTGATAACTTAACCACTAATAAGCAGCCTCCTTAAAATCATCACCAATCAAATCAATTCATTCCATTTGATTTCAAGACATTTGGTATTCAAACTTTTAGTCAGACCTGGGGGGGAGAGTTAACATGATGAGGGGAAGATGGTACACACCATCTACCTTGCCCTAGCCAAAGCCTTTGACACTATTCCCCACTCAGGCATAACAGATAAACTCTCTGAACTAGGCATCAATCCATATGTTACCAGATTGATAGCAAACTGGCTCACTGATAGAACCCACCTAATCAAAATGGGGAAGCCACTGCAAGTAGTAGACCCGTAATGAGTGGTGTACCCCAGGGATCGGTCATGGGACCTTGCTTATTCAGGATATTCTCTGAGGTGCAGGCCAAAACCAATGGGCTATGGTTGACCAAGTTTGCAGATGACTGCAAGTTGGGTATGGTCATCAATTCCTTAAGTGATGTGGCTGTCCTCCAAGAGGGTCTCACCCAAACAAATGACTGGTGCCAGGAACATGGCCTCAAGCTGAATGCCAAAAAATGCATCATCATCCCCTTTGGGGACAGTGACGTCCCCACATATTATCACATTAATAACAATGTCCTATGCACACAATCAGTTGTGAGAGATTTTGGCACCCAGGTTGATAGCAACCTGACTTTTCACCACCATGTTGCTTCCGTTGAAAGGACAGCTTTCTATATGGCCCACCTCATAAGTAAGGGTATCTCATTCAGGGACAAGGAGGTCATAATATTTCTGTATTCTTCTCTTATGAGGCTATTTATTGAGTACAATTCCCCCTTTGGCATGTAGCTCACAAAGCACATGCAGCAGCTGGAGATACCACAGAAGTTCCTCACCAGGAGATTCCAGGGCCTCAAACATGTACCTTACACAGACAGGCAAAAAGCCCTGTCCCTCTATTCAGTTTCACACAGACTCCTCACAGATGACCTCTGTCTGGCATACAAAGCAATCTCAGACCCCGCCTTGATGGGACAGCTGCATATTCACAAGTCAAGCTCCACTCGAGTAACCCACACATCCAACCTCAACCTGGTCTGTGACATCAACAGGACTTGGTGGGACAGATTTGTGTCCCAGAGACTTCCCCATCTGTGGAATAGACTCCCTCTCCACATCAAGCAGAGTACCTCGTTATTTGTTTTTAACACACAACCTGGATAACTGGATAAGAAACACAAAATACACCCTGGGATTCTTACACCCTGGGATTCGACCTGTGTCCCTGCTGGACAGGGGCTTTGGGTGCTGACTTGTCTAAAGATGGACTAAACACTTGACTAGGCTTATAAGGGTCTCAAGGCCAGTAGCCTAGTAACTTCCTATGATCATATGATCCTATGAACACATAGCTTAATTTGCCATACCAGTTCCCTACTTTCTAACAGGAACTCCACATCTCCCCTTGTAATGCTTCTTTAACAGATTCTAAAGCAATGAAAATAGATATCTTAAAATGTTTAGACATGGACTTTATTCTTAATGGCTTTCAAATGTTCCTATTCCTATGTAATTTCCTATTAGTGTTCCCTGCATTGAACACATTGTAAGTATCACATAAAGCCAGGTAAGCAACTCTTTCCAAATTACGTGTCACATCCCTCTGGAAAAAAACAGTCTAGCCATACCATTTAATACAATATTCTTACTATTAGATGCCTATCACCTGTCTTGATTTTGGGTTGCCTAATATGATTTGTAATCCAGACTGTAATCTTTACATTTATTAAATCTAACTATGTATTGACCTTCTTTATTCTTTATCCTTAAAACTGGATCATAACTTTGTTGCCATTTTTTTAAATTTTGCCAGTTTTTTTTATTACAGTGGCCAAATCATAACCCCTATCACTAAATAATTTCTCCAGGTCTACCATTTCTTGCAGAAAAGCTTCATAGGTTCATAGGTTCATAGGTTTATACTAGGCTATCTGCCCTAAGGCATTTATAAGCCTAGCCCAAATTATTGTGGCTTACGCCACCCCTTATATGAAAAAATACTGTGCCCATTAGTTTGTTGTGCCTCTGTCCAGCAGTGACACAGAGATGATTCCTGGGGTAAACCTACGATCTCCCATCCACAGGTCTAGATTTCTCTTGAACAGAGTCAGCGAGGTGCTCTGCCTCACATGGACCGGGATTTTATTCCACAGCATAGGGAGTCTCTGAGTGATAAATCTATCCCTCCAGCACGTCCTATTTATATCCGTGCTAAGGTTTAAGTCACTTGCTCTAGTGGTTTTGGTGGATTTGGATTTTTGAGGTGGAGCATGTCCATTAATTCCGGGTTGGACATGGCCTTGTATGTCAGGCACATGTCACCTCTGAGCAGACGGTATGCGACTGAATAGAGCTGGAGTTTCTTCAATCTGGCAGCATATGACAGATTTTGGAGTCCCTTTATCCTTTTGGTGAGGAACTTTTGGGGTCTCTCCAATTGCTGCAGATGTCGGGTGAGATACATCCCGAATGGGGCATTGTACTCGATCATTGGTCTGATAAGTGAAGAGTACAGGGGAACAATGACCTCACTAGATCTGGATGTGAATCCCTTCATGATCAGGTGGGCAATGTAGAAGGTCTTTCTAACCACTTTAGCAATGTGAGTGTCAAAAGAAAGTCCACTGTCAACCTGGGTCCCCAGGTCCCTGATAACCTCTTCTGTGCTTAGTGGATTGCCACCTATATGGTAGCTTGGGGTTACCTTGTTTTTCCCGAAGGGTATGACTATACATTTTTGGCGTTTAACTTCAGGCCATGGCTCTGGCACCAGCTATCTGTTTCCGTGAGTCCCTTCTGAAGGATATCCGTGTCCGATGCACTTTCCACTATGGAGCCCAGTTTGCAGTCGCCTGCAAACTTTCTCAGCCAAAGTCCTCCCATGTTGGCCTGTACTTCTGAGAAGTAGATGCCAAACAATAGGGCACCAAGGACCGAGCCCTGTGGGACACCACTTGTGACCGGCTTGGAGTCTGACACAGCGCCAGCAACTCTAACCCTGTGGGTTCTGTCCTTAAGCCAGTTTGCAACCCATCTTGTGACATATGGGTTTACATTTAAGCTGGTAAGTTTTTCTACAATACCCGAGTGGGGTATTGTGTCGAAAGCCTTTGCAAGGTCAAGGTAGGCTGTATGGACTGCCTTTGCCTCATCAATGGCCTTGGTGACTGTTTCAAGAAGTCAACCAAGTTCAAAAGGCATGATCTTCCCTTGACAAAGCCAAACTGGGTCGGGTCCAATGTCTGCAAGTCCCCTATATCTTTGTTTATGAGCTCCATTATGATCCTCTCCATAGCTTTGCAGACTAGACTTGTTAAGCTTATGGGGCGGTAATTACCAGGGTCCGTAGAGGCACCGCCTTTGTGGAGTGGGACCACAGTTGCCGTGACGCCACTCCTTGGGCACGTATCCTGTGGTAAGGCTGAGATTAAACAGCTGCCTTATGTGCGGGTTTAATTCCTCATTTAGCTCGTGTAGCACACAGCCGGGGACACCATCCGGTCCCATTGATGCTGTGTTTTTAGCTTTAGAGAGAGCAGCTTTCACCTGCGCATTTGAGATGTCCGGGAGGCTACACTCGGCTGGGATAGTTATCTCTCCTTTAGGGGAGAGGGGGTGAAGTTTGCACTGAACCTGTCTGCCAGTATGTTGGCAATGTCTGTGGGTTCAGTGATTTTTGTATCATTTTGGACTAATTCTGAGCATATCTGGGAGTTTCCACCCAGGTTCCTAACATAGCTGAAAAAGGCCTTATGATTGTCCTTTGAATCCATGGCAATTTTTCTCTCAAAATTGGCCTTAGTTGATTTTATGAGTGCTCGTATTTTTTACTAATAATGATCAGGGTGACTTCCTTTTATGGATTTTGTTCTATCATGTAATAGCTTTCTCCTCTTATTGTAAAGTTTGTTAATGGCTGGGGTCCACCAGACTGGACGTTTGCCCTTTGTGGAAAGAGTCTTGGTTTTATTTGGGATTGCCTGATCCATGCAGTCCTGGAGGTGTTCATAGAAGGCATTTGTAAGGGCTTCCGCAGCTTGGGTTGTGGTTTCCTCTGGCTCAGGGGTCTTGAAGGATACCACACCAGTCTTGAGTAGTGTGAAGTTTGCTTTAGAGAAGTTCTTCACTATGGTCTTTTTTGCTTGGGGTGGGGGCGGGATGTTCACTAATTAACCTGGATGCTCCTATTGGTTGTCTTCTAATTACACTTTTTTTCCCCAAAACCCTGGGTGTGCACTTTCACTATGTAAGCACATATCTGTGAACTCTGGCTTCCTGCAAATGCTTGAGTTCACCACGTCCACTCTCATTAACCTGTAAAAATATATCTAAAAAAGTAATCTGTTTTTTAGATCATTTTGATGCACATTTGTGAAAAAGTCATTAGATTTGTTCAGATAATCAACAAACTAAACAAACATTTCTTCTCCTTCTGCCTCCCACACTACAAAAATATCATCTATAAAACTTTGTAAAAATATTATGTACTCCTTAAATGTACTATTAATAGCTACTTCACTTTCTAATTCTGCCATTGTTAAATAGGCATAAGCAGGGTAATACCTGACCCATGGCTACTCCATTTACCAGTTGAGTAAATAACTATGTTCCAAAATTAAACTTACCAAGTTACAAAACACTTCTATATGTCTAGTAGAGATATTAGAAAAAAAGTATTCAGGTACTGTTTAACCATCTCTATGCCTTTCTTCACTAAAATGGAACTATCATAAACAACTACATCTATAATTGATAGAGAAAAATCTTGCTCCCACTTACCCTCCTTAAACATACTTAAAAACTACCAACTATATTTAAAATATGCAATATTGCAAAGTTATTTTTAAAAAAAACTTCATCTAAAAATACAATAATAAATTTGGTTTCAGAAGTTCTGGGTGATACAGTGGCTTAAAAGGGAAATTAGATCTATTTTTATGTATTTTAGGGATGCCAAAACTATCTTACTTAGGGATGTTCCATTCTAATATAATTATATAAATTTATACCTATGTCACTTTGATGTTCACAAATATGTATTTAAATAGTAAAAGTGTGCACTGAAATTTTTTGAAAAAAGCTGTAATTAGAGAACAAGCAATAAAAACATCCAAGTTAATGGTAAAAATTACAGAAATTATTTGACCAATATAAGAACAATATTGACAAAATTAAATAGAAAAGACAACAAAGTTATGGTCCAATTGTTGGAGCAAAGATATTGTTAGATTTAATAAGTGAAAATATTGCAGTCCAACTTCTTCAATAATTTACAGTGCTCACTGCTATTCTTTAAAAGAATAAAAATAAATTGAAAAATCATATTAGGTAACCCAGAATTGAATAAGATAATAGGCATCTGTCCTACATCTTGTGATAGAAAAAGTGGAAATATTAAAGCGTTTACAAAAAAGGTAAAACAACAATGCTCACAGTATGTATTCTTGTAATGGATGTCACAAGTATAGATTTATTAACAATATTAAGACTACTGTATTAAATGGTAAGACTAGAGTGTTTTGTCGAGAAGGACATTATACATGTACTGTGGAAAGAGTTGTTTATCTGGATTTATGTTACATCTGCAGTGCATTCTGTGTAGGGAAAACTAACATGAAATTAAAAGTAAGAATAATTGAACTTTTAAATGCCATTAAGAATAAAGTGCCTAATTATGTTTAAACATACCACATTCTGTAACAGACTTAAGAAAGTTATTTTCAGTGTTTTAGAATCAGTTAAAGAAACATTATAAGGGGGAGATGCAGATTTCCTTTTAGAATATATGAAATTAGTGTGGCAAATTAAGCGATATGCTAACTCACCCAGATTTGAATGGAAGTTTGAATATCAAATGTCTTTTAAAACTAAATGGAATTAAATGATTTGATTGGTGTTAAAATTTAAGGGGGTGGTTTCTTACTAATATTTAAAAGAGTGATGTTTGTGTATTTGCATGTTCTGAAGAAGTCTGTAAACAAAGGACTAAATACTCAGCTAAAAGGAGAAGGTTTACATACATTTTTTTTGTATATCTTGTGTATTTTTTTCAGGCTAGAAAATAACACAAAACAATGAAAGGCATGGGCAATGGTGAGCTTCTTGCACCTGCAAAGTTATTAGCTTTTTTCATTAACATGTTGTGTGAGTGAAAGATAAGAAGACTGCAGGTGCATGCAGTTTACTAGAGTAAGTTTATGCAATGTGTTGCAGCTGAAATTTACCAGGATTATTTCATGCACATGCAAGGCTGTTAGCCTTTTTTTCTCAATGCCTACTGCTTTGATTTGGAGACAAGCTGTTGGCTGGTACAAGCAATTAATCTCCAGAGTTCTAAGCACTCGCTGGATTTTTTCCCTTGGAAACAAGCTATCTGCAGGTGCAAGCAATTAATATTGACAGTTCTGATGATTCTTTATTGAGAGGAGTTTAACAATTAAAGGTACATTGGCAAGCAGTTCATTGAAAAATAAACAAAGTTTGAAACTGTTGGAAGTCAATAAGAAGTAGTAGTCTTCCTAGCAGCTACAATACTTTAACGTCTTTAATAGTAGAGTGCACAATTTAGTTTTATTTCGCTGTAGCCAGTGCATTTTTTACTGAGGGCTAAAATGTAATGCTTACTGAAAGCATGCAATATGTTTTCCACATGGGGGAGATAGGAAAAGAACAGACTGCAATCAGTGTAAGTGAGAACGCAGGCTGTATCATGAGCTTTAGCATGAATATCCTTAATTTTAGATTAGGTAATGCCAGGGTGCAGCTGTTGATTTGGTACAACTGCTCCTACCCAGAGGGGTAAACTTCATTTGTTGAAAATGGACATAGTTTTGTGTGTTTGTTCTAAATTAAAGGGTATGTGAGATTGAAACATATTTAGTCTTTTGCTTGAGTTATTTCACTGAAGCAAAAAGTATTGAATAATGTGACACAGAATCAAATAGAGATAAGAAGAAGTAGCTGTATACAAGATTAGTCTGCCATACATTAGGGTGTGCATGTAAGCTGTATCGGGGGGCCTAGAAGGGAAAATACAACAAGAGAGTCTAGATTTCTGAAGAAAGATATGCAAATATTTGGTATGGAATATGTGAATTTAGTAGTATGAAGTCAAAATTTCCTTATTATTTCCCAAGGTAGCTTAACTGGGCTAGAGTGGAGAGAAATTATATTTCACAAGGGTGTTCACATACATACGAGAACTATTTCATTTCATGTATTGATAAAAAAATAAAATAAAGATGCAGAATAATGAACAAAAGAGACACTGGGGATTTCCTACTTACCTGTTAAAAAGAGAAAAATTTAAGGAATAGTTAGTGGCAAATGAGAGTTATTGGGGAAGACAGCATTTTCTTCAGAAGGGATAGCTAATAATTAGGATACCGTGAAAATGGATTTTAAACATGAAATAGAAATAGAAGAGAAAGAGATATGGGGAAAGTAAACAGCTCAAGAGGAGGAGCAAATACAGAGGGTAAAGGAAAAAATAATTGAGTATGTGGATAATATGCATGAGTTTAGAAAGGCTAATGTTAATAAATTATTTTTGATAACAACTCCAGAGCACAAAAGCATTTACCACAGCAACTTAGGCAACAGAAAGAAGACAAGGTTGCTGCCAAACCTAGGGAGTCTATAACAAAATAAACAAATAAATACATAACCAGAGATCCTGAGTGGAATTACAGACATTCTGGCAATTTTATAAAAATGTGTATAAAGCAGAGTAATGTGGAAACAAATAAAAAACCACAAAACTATTTATGGAAAGCTTAATTATGCCTATGTTAGAGGAAGGTGAAGCTCAGGGATTAATAGCTAAGGTAGGTAGGGATGAGATAAATTGGTGATATATAATAAACACTCTACTTACCTAATCCTGCCTAATATATGAATACATACTTATATATGTAAAGTACTTTCCACCTTACCCAATAGGAGTTCAATCTTATTTACTGTTTTCTTATAAATATTTTTCTCATAGCAATCTCAGAAAATTTAAAACCTCAGTGGTGACTCTGTACTACTGACCTCTAATTGTATTTACATGTAAATATGCATTATATACCATACTATGTTGATATTCTATTGTGCTTATGTTTTACTACATAATGTTTTTACTAATTGTTTAATTGTTACTATGTTTACTATGTTTTGTGGAGCTTTTCTCCCTGGGCCTCCACTGAAAACGGGCTCTTTGAGCCCAGTGGACCTCCCCGGTCATCAAACTGAAAATAAAATAAAATAAATTTATGGAAAGCTTAATTATGCCTATGTTAGAAGAAGGTGAAGCTCAGGGATTAATAGTTAAGGTAGGTAGGGATGAGATAAATTGGTGATATATAATAAATAGGGAAGCCTCCAGAAATAGTAGTATTCCTGTTGAAGTTTGGAAGTTATGAGCAACATGTGATAAACATCTGCAAGGGTTTGCTGAACAATATTTTAAAGCAGAGGAAACACCAGCATCCTGGAAGAAAGCTGTTGTGGCTGTATTCCCTGAAGGGGGTAAATCCCCTTCACAGTTAACTTTACATAGAGAACCATTTCAATTTTAAAACATAATTATAAACTGTTTATGTCTGTATTAGCTATGAAAATGGCAAAGATGTCGCCAAACTGACAGATATGGATCACTACAGTTTTTTGGAGGTGACACAAACATTTGACAACATTAATAGAACAACGATGATACAGAGAAAAGCAGGATGTAAGAAAATGCTGCTATTGTTGGTGGGTCTTGTTGCACAGAAAACATTTAACAGAGTCAGCTGGGAGTTTATGAGTAGCATGCATTTCCTTATCAAACAAATAATAGGGATGATTAGAAAAATAAATGAAAGGTCAGAGGCAAGAATTAAAGTGAGGGGGTTCTTCTCTGAAAAGCTGCTTTTGATCCAATGAACTAGGCAAGGGTGTCCTCTTTCCCCTTTGTTATTTGCTTTATATTAAGACTCACTGGCAAAGAAAATAAGGTATTCACAAATATAATGATATAACTAGTATGGTAATCAAGAAAAGTTAGTTTTATTTGCAGATTATACTTTTGTTTTATACTTGATGAATCCAAAAACAGGCACTTCAGTGTTGTGGAACATTATGAGACAATTTCAAGTTTTTCAGGATATAAAATTCATGAAGATAAAACAAGGGCTTTAGCTGTAAACTATGTACCCACCTGAATACTGGTTCATCAACACCCATGTTTCTGGGGACACAATAAGATAAAGTATTTAGATGCATGGATTAAAAAAGATTCAATTATGGCAGACAAGGATGTGCAGGAAGATAATAAAGAGAAGATAATATAAAAATAATGAAACTGGAAGCTATTGATTATGGTATGATAGTATTATGCAAGCAGTGAAAATGTTTTAGTCCCTTCAGTCTTATATACCAGTCTGGCATATTTTCTCAGCCAGAGGAAAAGTTGTTGATGATAATTAATATAGAGTTGAAGAAATTTATTTATGAGGAGAAGACGGCAAGTGTTATGTGAGATTAGTTGCTCTTCCCCATAGAACAAGGTGGTTTAGGATTATCCAAATTGAAGGGATAATTTAGAGCTACTCAGTTAGAGCTCATATGTAAAACAAAAGGAGATGAGTATTAGTCAAAGTGGAAAGGAATAATGATGAAACAGGAGGGGGCAGTTTGAGAAATAAGAAGAGTAGAATTTTGGATGCAGACCCTTGAAGAGAATAAGACCAACCATACAGAATGTTATGTTCATAAAACAGCAGAAATTATTCTAAGGACTAAAGCAACACTGGAAAAAAGAAAGGAGATTTTGCAATAATGGCTTAGACTTCATCGGAACAAACTGAATTTAAGTAATGAGAGCAAATAACTAGAGAGGGAATGCTCAGGGAGATAAGCACCAATGAAAAATAATGACAAAATTCCAATACAAGTTAAGGTAAACAATGTATAGTGCAGCTACATTAGTTAGACATAATCGAGAGGTCAGAAGTAAATAACTTAGTGGAAAATAATCAGGTATAAGTATTATAATGCACATGCAGTTTCAACACATGATATACAGGTGAGTAAGGCAGCTGCTAATATACAATTAATTAGTTCAAAAGTATCCACAATTGATGTCTTTAAGAAGATGTAAGGAATATTATGTAGAAGGAGAAGGATTGCTATTATTAAGATAAGGAAGTTGATTACTGAGAAGAGGATGAGTAGGCTGAAGGTAGTAAGAAGAGCTAGTTGATCAATCAGGTTCAGTACAGGAGCACAGACAGTGTATTTTGAGGAAAAGTTTCCGTTTGGACTTGAAAAGTAATATAGAGAGAATTGAGGAAAGTTCATTGGGGAGAAGGTTCCAGGATTTTCCAACAGTATTAGAGAAGAGAGAATCCCCAGCCCTGTTGTTAGATTTACAAATATTGACAAAGAGGTTTATGTGATGATCGTAAGCTCTTGAGGTTATTGTAGGGGGTGATGAGGGTAGATAGTATGGGAGTATTTGTAGGTTGATAAAGAGTTTTATGGACAATGGTCAGTTGGTGGAATTTAAGGTGATTTTGAAATTCAAGCCATCCTAGCTGTTTTAAGTTGTAACAGTGGTAGGTTCTAAAATGATTGCCTGTAGTAAATCTGGCTATGTTATTGTAGGAGTTTTCCATTTTATTAAGGTTGTTTTTAGATTAGTGTATATGGGTAAGGCATAGAGGAGAGTAGAGATTAAGTGGGTCTGAGTGACAGTTGTTCTAGCTGCAATAGAGATGAAGGGTTTGATCCTGTAGAGAGAGCCTAGTTTTCTATTGATAGATTTTAGAGTATTGCTGACATGGGTGTCGAAGTTGAGGTTGTTGTCTATGGTGATACCTCGTAGTTTGGTAGTTGGATCTGGGGATATGTGAGTATCATTATTGGATGTGACAGTGAAATCTATAGGGGGGACTTACAAGTAGGTGTAAAGAGGAGGGGCTTGTTTTTTTAGAGTTCAGAAGGAGACAACGCTGTGTAAACCATTGTTCAACTGTGTTAAACACCTTTTGGGTAAGGGAGTGAAGTTCAGATATTGATGTGGCTGAGCATATAAGTGTGGAGTCATCTGCGTACTGAATGCAAGCAGCTTGGGGCATTTCTAGGTGAAGGTCATTAATAAATATAGAAAACAGAAGGGGTCCTAATATGGACCCTTGCAGGACACCAAGGTTAACAGGCAGGTGGGTAGATAGAGTATTATGTCAAAGAAGAACCTGTTGTCTGTTTTGTAAGTAGGACTGGAACCATGTTATAGCTAGTGCATCTAGTGACAGGGATTTGAGGATATTTATAAGTATCTGGTGATTTACCATATTGAATGCCTTAGACAGATCTATAAACATTGCAGAGGAAAGCATATTAAGGTTACGTTTTTTGTTGATACAGTCAGTAAAGGAAAGTAGAGCAGTAGTAGTGCTGTGGGAAGGTCTGAAACCATGTTGACAGCTGGACAATAAATTGTTTTGGATTAGGTGGTCTAGTAATTGCTTGTGGATACATTTTTCCATAATCTTAGCCAAGGGAGAAAGTAGGGCTATGGGATGGTAATTGGAGAATTCAGTAGAGTTCCCACCCTTATGTAGGGGGATAATATGGAAGACTTTCCAGATTTTAGGGATAAGTCCTTCACTGATGGTTCTGTTGATGAGAATGGAAATGGGATAGGCAATGGACTTGGCTACTAACTGTAGATATTCAGCTGGTAGTTGGTTGGCTGAAGGAGAGCATGGTTTCAGTTTTAGGAGAAGGGTAAGAATATATGTTGTTGGGATAGGTTGGAAGATAAATGGAGGGGGTGGGATAGTGTTAGAGTTAGTTATAGTGAAGTTTTGTGTAGATAACTGACTGGCAAGAGTTTGAATGGCCTCAGTGAAAAAAGTATTAAAGGCATTAGCAGTCTGCATGGGATTCTCCTGGTCTGTGCCTTGTGGATTTGGTGTGATGGATTGCCCTGGGCGTAGTAACTGGTTAATACTTTCCCAGAACTTTTGTGGTTTGTTATAGTGAGACTGTTGGAATTGTAGGTAGTAGTTTCATTTGTTAGACATGATAGCTTTTTTAGTGCTGTTTCTCAGTTGTCTGAAGTTTTGCTGGTCTACAGGGTTTTTACTTAAACAGTATTGATTCCAGGATTTATTTCTGAGATAGATTTTCTGCTTGGTTTCTTTTGAGAGCCATGGGGCAGATTTAGTTCTCATTCTGATAGAGCGGGTTGGTGCATGGTGGTCTAGTATGGTTAGGAATTTAGAATTAAAGTCATTAACAACTTCCTCAAGTGGGAGTTTTTTTAAGGGAAACCAGTTACATGCTCTTAGTTCATTTTGGAAGAGATCAGGGTTAAAGCTTTTCTTGGTTCTGATAGTCCTATAAATGGTTGGAATGGATGGACTGGTTTTAAGTCTGATTATATAGGTAAGTGAGTGATCACTTATGTCATCAGGGAGGGTTCCAACTTCGTAAATTTGGACATGGGTATTTATAAGAATCTAATCTAAGGTACTTTCCTTCTTATTAAGTTTGTTTATCTTGGTAGGGAAGGTAATCATTTGAATAAATCCAAATAGGTTTATATGGGTGGTAGGGTGGTTACTACTACAGCTCTTCCAATCAATGTTAAAGTCACCTAGGATAATGGTTTCTTGGGGTAAGTTTTGAGATAACCAGCATAGGATGGATTCTAAGGTGGCAGATAAGATAAATAGATTTGAATGTGTTGAGTTGTAGCTTGGTAATAATGATTTCAGTGTTAGAGGTAGTTTAAAGTCATAGGTGGTAATATGTAATCCAGATTTAAATAGGATAGCTATCCCACCACCTAAGTAATTTTATACCACAAGTAAACTTCAGATGTTTTCCTCAGGTAGGTAACAAATGCTGCAGGTATGATGGGAAAGAGAGAGGTAAATGGGAACTTGTTTACCATGAGTCTAACAAGTTGGAAGATTTTCTACAAAAAATCCCTATACAGTGCTATGCCAGAAATGTTGGGCGAGCAAATTGTTGTAACCAAGGAAATTATTCTTTTGTGCTGGAACAAAGGATCTCAATTGCCTAGACATAAGGCCTTAGAAAGTTTAGTGCTTTTGGCTGACAAAAAAAAATCAGTTACTAGAAAACACAAATTAAAATCTAAACCAGCTGCAATTGAAGTATTGACTGTTGTAAAAAGATAAAATGGATGACGGTGGTATCATTAAAAAAGGAAAGGAGCAAATTACATTGAAATAAATAGAATTAATGGGAACATTACATGCAGAATAAAGGTAAGGAGAAGGAGTGAGGTTTAAGAGACGTCTGGAACTGAGCAATTTATGCAATACTGGAATGAATGAAAACAATAATAATGCTTGTTTTGCTTTCTATTAATATAGTATACTTATGTCTTAAGTGATAACTTAATAAACATCTTAAAACAAGATAGTAAAAATGCATGTGAAAAAAAAAATCAGAAAATTAAAATGGAGAATACTAAAGTTTTAAGAATTTTTCAGCAACACACAGGACCTATGGGAATAATATAAAATGTAAATAAATACACAGTGTCTTGCTGACGATGTAATGGTAGGATAAATGTATAGCTATACTGCAAAAAAATCATCTAGTTCCTTTCTTACTGAGCTAAGAGTTACTTCTTCCCTTATGGCATGTTGTTCCCCCTAATGCAAGCCTCGTGATCAGTGACACACTCTGAATAAACACCTCATCCCAAGTAATACCTTGAAAAGGTATTACATAAGACCTATAATATTCTTTAAGACTGTTAAAGTATTTATATATCCATCTCTATGAGCTAATATCTACAACCAATATAATAAAGGTCAATAGAATAACTATATGGAGATGACTGTGGATTCAGAAAAAAAAAACAATGAGCTGACCATTGGCTATGTGACTGCCTGGGATGGTAACAATTTGAGAAAGTATCAGGAGATAGCAAGACATGTACCTGGAAATTGAAGAAAGGATGTTATGGCCATTATATATAAAGAAGGGAAGAGCCAAGTCTCCCCAGCATCTTGTAGGCATATCTCAGTATTCACATTTGACTAGCAGTGTTCAGTGGGACTACTGACAGAATGAAGTATCTGATACCTCTATATCAATGTGGATTTGTTACAGGAAGCCAAGCTGTGATAAAACACGTACAGTATTGTTACTACTTGGGTATGCAATGCAATGTGGGAACTTATTAATTATAATACTGCTTAATGCAAATAAGGTCTTTTACTTCCCATGCCACCCCAGGTCTCCCACTATCCCATAAAAATGCAACTCTATCTGCTTTACATTCAACAGTTTCATTTTTTGGAGCTTCCAACACCTGGCCTGTAAATAAACTGAGTGATTATACTTAATTGTGCAATTTACACCCGCTGATCAAAATCTAAAAGAGTAGCCTACTATTTAACAAGTAACTCCTTACTTCTCAGACATGATTTTCTAAAGTAATCCTCATTAAATATTCTGTTTTTCTTACCAAAATTCCTAAACACTTAGGCTCTGTCCTCATCTGTAAGGTACAGCTGCACTTACCTGTAACAGTAGATATTCATAGAATACATTGCTTTACGGTTTACTATCATAAAATCGAAACGCAAAATAAAATCTGTATTAATGTTCGAATTTAAACATCGGAAATGAACATTTCCGTATGTCCCTAATGTCGAAAACAGCTGTGAATTGTCGAAAATGTCGCGCGCGACATTTTCGACAGTCAACAGCACTCCCACCCGTCCTGTAACTCCCTACCTAACTAGCCTAAACTCACAGTTATGCAGGGGAGCAAGCCCCCCTGCACCCCCCTGTGGGGGTTTGTGCCCCCCACACCCCCCCAACTTAATATTCCAACTCCGAGATCGCACTACAGTGAGGAAAGGGATGTATTTCCCTAACCGCACTGTACCGCGACCCCCTCACATGAGCAAACGTTATAATTGTGAATGCACAGTCCATTCGCAATGCTTACGTTCGCTCACGTAACCTGCCGAACTATGAAGTATTCAAACATCTGTTGTTCGAATCCTTCATAGACGTGCAATTGCACGTCGGCATTGTGATAGTAAACCTTGCTTTACTGACATACAGGTTCTAGTCGTGACCTACCACCCACTCTCTGGTAGTCTCGCAAAGCTTCAGACTCTTGCCTCTGCATGTCTGTACACGTGAAGAACCAGTCTGCTGCGAAATCAGGTTAGTGCTTTACAACCACAGACAGCAGCCCCTTTTCTTGGACCCCAAAAGAAGAGCAGATACAACATTCAAAGTTTGAAAACAGCTACTAATCCAAACCAAAAACAATGCAATCAACACAACAAAAGCTGCTAATCAAAATAACAGCAGCAGCAGCCACAAACAAAAAAATATATACATCCAAGAAAGGGGGAAGGCAGAAAGGTACTGCCTTTTGGGTAGCTTCCCAAAATGTACCTAGCTTGGGAGGAGGAAAGATAAGGGACCAGGAGCTCCTGAAGAATGGTCAAAGTGACGCTTGCTCTGAATCTCGAAAAAGCACCCAGATAAATGTATGGACCGAGAACTAAGTTGTTGTGTCTAGAATAATTCTAGAGCCCACTGCTTTCCAAACTCCTACAGAAGAGGAAAAGGCCCTAGTGTAAGGTAGGCTTTACCTTGCTTGGATTTGTCTTGCCATGGTGGGTGTAAAAAAAAAAAAAAGAAAAAACAGTATCAGAGGACAACCAATGTGCACTGGTTTGCTTAAAGAGAGGCTGACTTTTCTTTGCTTAACAGAAGGAAATGAAAAGCTGTTCAGTGTTCCTAAATGGCTTTATTTTGTCAAGGTAGTACCTCAGCTGCTGCTGCACATCCAAAGTATGAACAAACCTCTCTCCCCAATTCTGAAAAGGACACAAGAAATTTGATGAACTGATGAAACATCACCTCTGAAACCACTTTTGGCCTGAAAGAATAATAAGTGCGCAACACAACCCTATCCTTGTGGAAAACAAGATAAGAATGTCCCCATGAGAACTTGCAGCTCAGAAAATATTCCTGCAGATGTCAGAGCAATATGCAAAACAGTTTTCCATGACAACAGTTTAAGATTAGTGTGAGCTGTTGATTCCAAAGGTGGCAAAGTCAATATTTCTACAGCATACTTGAGATCCTACAAAGGAGGAATTTGCTTGTGTGAGGATCTCATATACAACAGTCCATTCATAAACTGTTTTACCAAAAGAGAAGAAAGAGGGTAATCCAAAGGCAGACAAGCAGAGATGGCTGCTAAATGTACCTTAAAATACACATACAATAAGCCATTCTGAAGTAGCTCACCAAAATATTTCAAGACCAGGGTGATATTAACCTTAACAGACCCCCTATCCCCGTCTAGGCACCACTTTACCTCATCCATTTCTAAACAGAATATTCTTTACTAGCAGGTTTTCTGGCCTCCTTTATGCTGTACATCCTCATGATACAGGTACATAAGGCGTGTCAAAACTTAATCATCCAAGCTGTTAATTGAATTTTCTCTAAAGAGAGGTGAACCAGTTATCCCTGAGACTGTGTTACCAAGTCCAGAGCATGGGGAGTATTTGTGTTAGTTGTCCTTGGCCAATACCATTAGAAGGGAGAAACAAGACTGCCTAAACCAATAGGGTGTCACCACAATGATCGTTAGCATTTTTCTCTGAAATTTGAAAAGTACCTTCTGAATCAAAGGAAAGGGTGCAAATGCAAAACGGAACATTTCTGTCAAATGGAACAAAAATGTATATGTCTTCCAAGCATGGCTGCAAGGATTCCTGGAACAGAATTTCTCTAGCTGTCTGTTGTGAAATGAGGCAAACAGATCTACCTTAAACATTCCTCACATCTGCACTAGATCTTGGAACACCACTGACTCAAGCTCCCACTTGTATGGGACTGCCCAGGATCTGCTTAGTCTATCTGCCACAATGTTCTGCTCTGATGGGATTTAAGAAGCCTGAAGATTTAGAGTTTACTGAGAAGCCAGCTCCTAGGCCATCATTTCCCATCAGCACAGAGTGTAAGATCTCATACCCCCTGTTTGTTGAGATACCACATAACTATGATGTTTGTTGTCTGCAATCACCTGGAGGGGACCAGAGTCCATAGGTGATGGAAAATCTTCAAGACGAGAATCAACACTATCATCTCCTTGATACTAATGTATTTCCAAATATCCCTGGGACTCCAAATGGGTTGCATTTGCTTCATAAGTGACAAAGCTCCCCTTGCAAAGTTGAACAATTCTATCTGAATAGATTGTACTGGAATTGGAGGAGAGAACGGAAGTCCTGAATTGACATTCATCTGTTCTCTCTACCACTGTAACTCTCATCTGATGAAAGAAAACAATGCCAACTAGGTTTCCAGGGAATGAAGGTGCAGAGTCCAACAATTTCTGACTTACCACTGAATTTTTGTCATGTGAAGACAAGCCAGTGCTATCATGAGAATCATGTACTCCATCAGTGCAAGACATTTTAGGAATTCTCAAACTGGGGGGCATTCCTCTTGGAGACTTTCAGTGAAACATGCTTATTTTGGAGTCGATAAGACACTTTAAAAAGATTTGTCTTTATTATGAGGTCAGGCACGACTTCAGTAGGTTCAAATTGAATTCTAGAAGAGACAGTATGGCTGAAATCTAATCTAATGATTCCAAACACTTGGACACAGACTCTACACAGATCAGTAAGTCATCAAAGTAAGGAAAAATGTGGATACTCAAAGTCTAAAAGTGAGCAATGACAGGAACAAGACATTTTGTAAACACTCAAGGAACAGTAGATAGCTCAAAGGGAAATACAGAAAACTGAAAGTGTGACCCAGAGACAGCAAATCTCATAAACCTCTAGAAATTATGAGCAATGGGGATATGATGATAGTCATTCTTCAAGTCCAGGGTCACCACAAAGCAGTAGTCTGGAAGAACAGCAAACTGTCTGCTGGGTAAGTATTTTAAAATTGGGATTCAGGGTCACAAAGCAGTAGTCTGGAAGAACAGCAAACTGTCTGCTGGGTAAGCATTTTAAAATTGGGATTCTGGATGAAGGTATTCAAAAAGAACAGTCCAATACTGGTCTCCACATATTTTCATTTTTGGGAACCAAGAAAATTCATGAATAAAAACCTCCTCATTCTCTCAGAAGAGGGCAACAGTTCTAAGACCCTCGAGTTAAACATATGTTAGAGAATAGGAGGGAATAACAAAGACTGGTCCAGTGGATATGAAGGAACTTCCTTGAAAGGAAGAAAATGGTCTTTTCACTGTCATAAGTAACCCTTGCCCACAATGTTGAGGAACCATTTGTTGGAAACCACTGACGGCCAAGCCACCTTGTTGTGAGACATCTTGAGAGATGTACCACCCAAAAGGAGACTTGAGGAAGATGGGTGTCTCATCTCAGCAGTCATTAAGCTAGTGGGGGGCATCATTTTTAGGAAAGGGACATCTCTTCCCTGTTGTCCTGCCACTTAGTTTTGGAATCTTCATTCTTACTAGACTGGGACCTCTGTTTAGGAGGCCACCAAAAATTATCCTGCTTAAATTAGGAAAATTTAGGAATATGAAACATTTTTGACACACCCTGCATCAATTTACCTCTGTCATCCCAGTATTTAAGGATCTAATTAGCTGCAGTACCAAACACACAATCAAACTCAATAGGAGCATTCAAAATGATATTTTTTTAAGTCATCAGAAAAATTTTGACCAAACAACCAAGCATACCTCCTCATCACTACTGACAACACTGCATTTCTAGAAATATGTTAGCCCCTTCTAAGATACTCTTTAAAGCATGTTTTGACACCTGAGGAACATTGGAAACAATCTGGGGGATTCAACAAAATCTGTGTAGGCACTGTGTAGAACCTACATGGACTGTATCAGTGTACATGGCCACGGTTCCTCCTGGCAGCATGCCATACATATTAAGGTGCTCTGCCATGAGAGGTGCTAGTAACGTGGATATTGAATCCATGTAGGCAGTAGTGTAGAGGCTGTCCTGTTGCGCCTGTCCAGGAAATTCCTGGACAGATGTTATGCACAGGGTATGAATCCTTGTAATTTACCCTGCTAGTGCAGAATTATGCGTGAATTGTAACATTTTATTGTATTTTTTTTATTAATGCCCATTTGTGTGGCATGGTGCGGAACGCAGCAATGCCAAGCAGCACTTACACACATACAGGTGACACCCACCAGACATCTAAAAATAGAAATCAGATGCAATTAATTGTTTATTTGCAGGTACCTTTTTTAATGGACGTTTGCACAGCATGGTTCAGAGCAGAGCAGTGCCAAGCTGCACTTATACACACACAGTTGACACCTGCCAGACATCTAAGAATAGAAATTGGAAGTATTTATTTGTGGGTACTTTTTTTTTTTTAATGAATGTTTGCACAGCATGGAGCGCAGCAATGCAGAGTTGTGCTTACACATACACACACAGCTGACACCTGTGGGACATCTAAAAATAGAAGCTGTATGTAATTTCCTATTTACGGTTGTCTATTTTTTTTTTCTTTTTAATGCCCATTTGTGCGGCACGTTGCTTAGCAGAGCTAACAAGGTAGCTTAGCAGTATATGTGTAGGTAAGCTGTTTTTTTCACAATCCAAGTAGCTAAATAGGTTCAGTCACAGTCTACAGCATAGTAAGTCCTAAGTTCAAATCCTGAGTGGTCATACCTTTTTACATTTAATGCAGTTAAAATGTGTGAGGTGAGCTAAAGGACAGTTTAATTCAAAAACAACATTTTTACATTTAGGTAAGGTGTGTGATGCTTAGCACTGCTTAAACATGCTCAATGGCTGTTCCTGTTTGGGCATTGCTAAGCACCACTAAAGCAAGCTTGTTTGAGTTTATGCAATGCTCAGCTGGTTTGTGCAATGCTAAGTAATGTGCTGCTTTTTTGAATGTTACACTATGAAGTCTAAGGATGAGAAAACCGTCCATGTTATGGCCAATATGCAGGAATTCACAGCATTCTTTGGAGTTGTACTACACTGTACATATAACCAAAACGAACACAAGACTTGCTGTAAGGACAACGAGAAGGAAGCAGCGCCAATGAAGAGAAGTGCAGCTAAACCAGATAAACCTTCACAATTGCGATAATGCGTTGTTGTATAAAATTGCAGAAACACCACCACAACGTACCACGATAATCCTTTATTGACCTAGGTTTCGTTCATTCCTACGAACTTCATCAGAATACATTCAAACATTCATCCACCACATTTTTATACTATTTTGCATGTTCTAAATTGATTAATTAACACAATTCCCTTACTTAATTAGATGACTTAATTACTTAAAGGGATATCACGTTAACCATGAAAAATAGTACTCAACGTAAAAATCCGCTTCATACATTCACTCCAATATATATAAAACTATACACATTTAAAATGTATAACTTAAAACCATTTGAAAATGTATATATATAACAAACCACATCCCATATATATATATATATATATATAAATATATATATATATATATATATAATGCAACTAATAACTACAAATAATTGTGACATATGATAAATACCTAATCATAATTAAATATACTATATATATAAAAGTATTTCAAACTCACTATAATTAATATCAAATGCTGAACTATCAATGACTGTTTCAACATTACATGAAATAACTATCATATAAATAACATAGTTGTAAGAATGTTACAAACTTTACGATCTTATAATTTGATAGGTCATGTATACATATCTAAATATGAACACATAATATAATTTGTTTAACATAAACAATATTATATATTGCTATGATGTCTTATATAAAAATGTAACCCTATGACTTCAAGACATATAATATAACATGTCTATAATAAATGAATATTAATTATTACAAACTCTCATATATGTATTAATTACCATTTATATTGTTGATCCTTAATAGTGGCATAATCGTAAAATATTCATTTAATCCTGGACAATTGTATGAATTTAATTCCAGTTACCATCTTAATTCTTCCATATCTAAATGGTATTTTGTAATCTTCCCTTGTTGATCATATTGTATTTGACTAATAACACAAAATTTAAATTTATGATCAACATTATCCATAACATGTCTTGCTAAAGCATTCGTAGTTTTTTGATGTTGTATATCTAAAAGATGTTCTCTTACGCGGTCCCTAAAATACCTATTAGTTTTTCCTACATAAAAGGCTTTACATTGCTGACATAAGGCCAAGTAGACAACATTTCTTGTGTAACAATTATAATGACCTTTTATATTGATTCTGCAACTATTTACAAATACCTCATTACCTGTATGGTTTATATGGCTACATATAGTACATTTTCCACATTTATAATTCCCTTTTTGTCTACTCATACTTGTATCCTTACTGCTTTTGTATTCCAATAAATTTTTAAATGATGGACTTTTTTTGTATACAAATTTTAATGGTCCTTGAAAAAATTGTTTCCAAATTCTATCATTTACCAGCAAGTTCCAATTTTTTCTTATTACTGATTCTATGTTTTTAAAGGAATCATTATAAGTAGTTATATATAAAGGAACTTTATTATTTTTATCTTCAATATTGGGTATATTGATACTTGTCGATTGATTAATAATACCAGATATTAATATAGATGTATATATACCATTTTGCCTTTTTTCTTTAACTTCATAATATATCTTCTCACATAATTGTTTCGGATATCCTCTATTTGTGAACAATGTAATTATATACTGTAATTCATGATGAAAGTCCTCTTCATCACTTACCATCCTGGCAGCCCTGACCATCTGTCCTTTAACAATAGCTTTTTTCTGATGGTCAGGGTGCCAGCTATCAAAATGTAAATAGGCATTTGAAAATGTAGCCTTTCTATGGATTTTCGTTCTCAAACTTTTTGTTTCTTCATTGTATAATATGTTCACATCTAAATAGGTAATGTTATCCTTACTATACTGATGAGTAAATTTTAAAAATCTAACAGTTGTATTAATGTGTTCCAAAAAGGACTCTAACGTATTTCTATCATAATTCCAAATGATAAAAATATCATCAATATATCTGGTATATATCTTGATATGCTGGTAATATTCTGACTGAAACAAATAATTATTTTCCCAATAACTCATGATTAAATTAGCGTACATGGGGGCACATGGTGCCCCCATTGCTATTCCACTTGTTTGCTGGTAGTAACACCCTTCAAAATATAAGAAATTATTTTTAAGGACTATTTCCATCAAATTAATCAATGTATTATTTTTTTCTTGTTCATATAAATGTGTTTCAAATAATTGTTCTTCAAGCCATATTAAACCTATATCATTTGGGATACATGTAAAAAGGTTGCAGACATCAATAGTAACAAATATACATTCATCTTCTATTTTGATTTTGTTAAGTCTATTCAAAAAATCCCATGAATCCTTCGTAATATATTTAAATTTTGTCATACTTTCCTTGAAAAAATAATCCAAATAATGACTTATATAACAAGTTTTACTTCTTTTCCCATCTACTATGGATCGAAACTGAAGATTATTGAGGCCTTTATGTATCTTTGGTATACCAAAGATACCACTAATAATTGGGTATGCATTACATAAATAATCATGTTCTTTTTCTGATATCTCACCCTGATATAGCATATCATCCAATAACATATCTATACTTTTAAAGGCTATATTAACTTGGTTTTTACTCACTTCCTCATAAGCTTCACCCAATAACATGTTGGTCATATAAGTGCTATAATCATTACTATCAACTATGACCATACCATTACCTTTATCTGGCCTCATTATCCTTATCTTTGTGTTGTTACTTATTTCTTCAAAAAGAAGTTGTTCTTCATGTGTCATATTTGAATGTAATTTATTTTTATATGTTTTGTGAAATCTTCTCATTTCGTATTCACTAATTTTTTCAGACATAGTTATGTCTTCATTCATGGGTGGATTAAAAAGACTAGGTTTTGTAAAATTGTTACACTGTTCATTATGGGATTCCATTTTATTCTGAAAAAATACCTTTGAATTCAATTTTCGTGTAAATAATTTTAAATCAATTATAGAATCCACTAAATTTCCTTTTTTACAAGGGACAAAACTAAATCCTTTAGAAAACAATTTGACATGCTTTCCACTAATAGTTAAACTGGAATAATTGAATATTCTAAAATCTTTATTGTCATTGGTTACTATAACTGGATTACTTAAAAATACATGTTCATTAACATTAATTGCATTTTCATCAGTAACTATATTATCATTCCTTGTTTCATTTAAATCCAAATGGGATGGAATATATATATATCTGGGTTGCAATCTATAAAAAAATTGACTTCATAATTTTTCTCCTCGTTGTAACATCCATATCCATGCATTTGTTCTATTATTTCTGATGTCATAACCCCACCTTGATTATAATCAGTTTTACTCATCATATCATCATATTCATAAATACTAAGGTTCATTAATTCACTATCTACAATGATATTAGAAGGTTCTTGATCTTTTGCCTCCACCGGTATGCATATACATTCACATGTATTCATGGTATTATTACATCTAAATCCTATTCCACAAGCAGTAGTACTATATACGGATTTATTAGTAATACACATATTATATTTAACGGTGTTTTCATAACTGAATTTACTACACAAAGTGTTGTTATTCAAACTTCTCACATTAGTTATGTTGCCATCTACACAATGAACTGCATTAACATATTGTGGTACACCGTTTTTACTACTATCCATTTTACTCATCATATCATCATGTTCATGAATACTATAGTTCATTACTTCACTATCTACAATGATATTAGAAGATTCTTGATCTTTTGCCCCCACCGATATGCATATACATTCACTTGTATTCATGGCATCATTACATCTAGATCCTATTGCACTAGCGGTAGTACTATGTAGGGATTTGTTGGTGGTACACATATTGTATTTAACGGTGTTTTCATAACTGAATTTACTACACACGGTGTTATTGTTAAAGGTACTCACATTAGTTATATTTCCATCTACACAATGAACTGCATTAACATCTTGTGGTACACAGTTTTTACTACTATCCGTTGGTATAGCAGGTAATGGTGGATTACTGTTTATTTCCGTTTCCAACCTTGCGTGTAATTCCCCAAAAAAGTCTTTTTTGGTTTCGTTCCTGTATATTGATGTTCCTGTTGATTTGTACAGTTCGTATGATGTTTAAGTCGGTCGGATCTTCTAACGCCCTCAACCGTCATGCTCCCACTTTCATTTTGAACTTCCATATCGTCTTCCCCTTCATAAGGCGGATTGATGTCATCCGCAACTTCCGCTGTGCACACTTGTGTTCTGTTACCATGGTGTTGTACGTTGTTATTAACAGATTTTGGATATGCCTGTTTAGTAGCATATCTATTAATGTCTCTTTGTATTTTTGAATTTTTCTTCTGAAAAAGGATATCACAACTGTGTGTGACATCCGTGATGATATGTGAGTATTGATCGTAATGTTGCTCAAACAAAAGATCTTTCGAAATGTCTCTATTGAGAATTTCTAGTTCATTAAGCAAGCTTTCAATTTTAATATTGTTATATTTAATAATTATCTCCATTAGTTGGATACCACATGTATCGAAAAATGCATGAAGTTCATTAAGCATTTGTGCCTGTTGCTCACTGCCATTTGGATATCTCCAGAGGCGTAGCCCTTTCGGAACAATACCCAACTCTATGTCCCGGGTCAAATAACTGTTCTCTAATTGAGTTCTTTTAAGTTTACACAACTTGACTTCAAATGATTTCAACATTTCTTGCATTGATTTGGAAGAACCCATAACATCCACGGCTGTACGTGGTGGAGATACGTTACTATGAAAACTATATTTGTTGGTTTTCAAAAAGTCAATGTTTTTAAAATCATAAACATAATTACGTTTTTCTGGATTACCTTGAGTGGTACTTGTGGGTGGTGTAGGCTGTGTAAGGGTTATCCCCTAAGCTATTCGCTCCTTCCGCATCTCTAGTAAGTATTTGTTGGATGAGAACCGAATGTTCTCTAAGGGTTTCCTGCATTTGCTGCAACAAACTCCCGACGTCCGCCGAACCACTCTCGCCAGCCATGAAGAAACTAGTAACCAAAACGAACACAAGACTTGCTGTAAGGACAACGAGAAGGAAGCAGCGCCAATGAAGAGAAGTGCAGCTAAACCAGACAAACCTTCACAATTGCGATAATGCGTTGTTGTATAAAATTGCAGAAACACCACCACAACGTACCATGATAATCCTTTATTGACCTAGGTTTCGTTCGTTCCTACGAACTTCATCAGAATACATTCAAACATTCATCCACCACATTTTTATACTATTTTGCATGTTCTAAATTGATTAATTAACACAATTCCCTTACTTAATTAGATGACTTAATTACTTAAAGGGATATCACGTTAACCATGAAAAATAGTACTCAACGTAAAAATCCGCTTCATACATTCACTCCAATATATATAAAACTATACACATTTAAAATTTATAACTTAAAACTGTACATATATCCAGGCAGAGTTAGTGAGGGTGCATGCTTTGCAGAGCAGAGGTGGAGTGTGCAGGAGTCCAGAGTGTTTACTGGACACCCGGCCAAAACCACAAACCCCAGCTGCTGCAAGGTGAGAATCAGGGCTCAAAATATAAATCTTAGGCCTGGGATCATTTGGCTAGGGAACTTACAGTGCTACTAGTATCCCCTGCACTGGTGAGCAGTGTCATCATCACTATGATGAGCTGAAGCGGAGGAAGAGGGGAACATTGGACACCTCAGTCCAAGAAGCAAGGGATGGGCATGCCCCACATATATGTAAGTACGTTTTCCAGTGATTTATAAGTATACAATCTGAATATGTGCAAAACTGGTATGCATAATAGTTTGCTTCTCTTCCAACAGCTGCAGCGGAATGGGCTTGCAATGTCCAGTCTCATGCTGGGCCCCTGGCTAGCATGTGCTGTGTGTGTAGTAAGTACATATAATTTTTGATAACTGTAGTGCAATGAAGACTAAACATGCCAATAACAATAAACAATAAGGTTTAAAGCAGGATTGTGCTTTGATAACTGCTGTGTAAAACAAAGAGCAGTAGGGCTGTATTCACTGCATGTGTTTTCTAATCTGACTGCAGTCAATTGTTACAGTAAGTACACTTGTCCCCTAGAGTCACAGCTGTTGGGTTCTATTCCCATGCAGCCAACTAAGCCATGAGTGGCTGCGAAGTCTACTTAATGCACACAAACATACGTCTTAACTGTCATTTTTCATAATGTAATGACAATTGCCCAATCTGTCTGGTCCTTTAATAGCAGTTAAAGGCTTACCTGGACTGCAATGTATTTGAAAATCCATTTACAGAACACCTTGTGTGATGAACTGCCAGGAATGGTGCAGAATGTTCTTCCGAATTTTGGGCATCACCTGAGACAGATGGAGGGCATGCTTGGCAACCTGGTGGGGCAGCCACTCCCAAGATGCCAGCCTCCACCACTGCCACCACAGGCACAGTGATGGAGCAGCGCCAACAGTCCCATGGGTGGGGACTTGAGTCACACTGTTACCTCATGGAGGCACTTGAGACTAGGATTTCACAACACCCTCCCCATCCAAGGTGTTTACCCCCCCTGTGTCACATACCAGCCCTCTCTGTTGTCTCGTCTGTCTTGTCTGTCTGCAAAAGCTTCCTCACCTTCCCAGCTTACCTCCCCCAGACATACCTATGTCCCTTCCCCAATATTCCACTCTCATCTTAAAAAACATGGGCACCTGTCTCCCCCCAAAAATATTGTCCCATACGTACCTCTCCATTTCACACAAGTTTCCACTAGACACACGTAATTTGGTTCAATTGGTTTGACACTGCATTTATGTTGTCCTCATCCTGCCAACTTTCTGGTGGTGACAGTCTAAGTTCAACTACAAATTGTGTTAAAGGGCACAGCTGTTGCTGTGCAAGAAATTAATAGATATGTTTCTTTCCTACACCCTTCCTGCACATACCTACCTTTCACTAAGTTTTGCCCTTGCTCTCATCCCATTTCACCACTGTCCTATCTCCCCATTTTTCTTTTTTTTAAAGATTTTTTTGTGCGATGCTACATGAAGTGCCTCAAATCTTAGCTATGCTAAATGGGGCTATATTGATGTATGTGTTTGAAATCATAATAAACATCTGCAAAACGTACACCTGTACCCTATTTTGAACCCAAGACCATTGTACCTACAGACTAGTGCATTAATCTGCCATGCCACACAGCTGTTAATTAAAACAGGTACTTTAGAGAAAACATAGTAATAGCAAGTTACTGTCATTAAGCGTATTTCAGCACAGCTGCACATCGCACCACATTGCGCAAACTTTTTTAAAGAATAATGGAAAAACTGGGAGTGTAACGAGGGGTCTGGTACAGGACTATAACACTAGAAAAGCAGACACAGAATAATGAATGTAAGCAAGGTGTATAATAGCAGGTAAATGTGCACTTTTATCAGCAACATTTAGAAATCACCTGCTAAAACAGTAATGGCAAAATACATGTTCAAGTGGGACTCTGATGGAGAAATGTCTCCCTATAAAGCTAGGCACATAATAATGGCTGTAATGGAGGTATGTCGTAGCCTGTATGTGTGCACTTATATCTTACAAATGCACATGCTATGACAGTGACTCAGTAGCTCAGTCTGCTAAATGCTTAAACAGTACCTTTTGCAATGGCCCTGAGTTCAAATCTAGTGGTGTGTAGCATTTAAATTACATTATTGTGAAGCCATAAATGAATGACTGTGTCATCCACTCTTTATCCACAAAATGCATTTCAAATGTAAATCCTTCTTTTCAATGATGGAAGTCAAAGGCCTGCAGATAGGAACACAGTTGACATATCCCTATAGCAACAGTATAAAGTACATAAAGTGTCAGGTCATGCATTAACATGCATTCACAGAGGGTTTTTAACTTAGCTAGTGCAAATGAGGCCCAGTAATATCAGAGTGCAGCACACAAGCATTTCATATTTATATTACTAATTAGCACAGCTGCAAAACTAATATACATATATGGAGGTCCGCTAGTAACAAGGACTGCCAGCACACATGTTTCAAATGACTACCATAATGAAACACATGGCCTGGGAGTTGCCCCAATGGTTCATATAATGGTGTATTTACCCCCTCAGTTGCTCAAGGACACAGGAAACATGTTGCTTATTACTTGGATAATGCTACTGCTGGCTAGCATACTTACCTTAAACACATGCCTGAATTTTCAGTGGAATGGGTACCCTCAGTCTAGCTTTTCCTCTACTACAAGGCTGCCACAGCTCCCACACTTACTGTTACAGCTTGATGTCCTCCAAAGTGTTCACACTCTCTGTCTGTGCCTACTGCCTGCAGCATCAGCTGTAGCCTGCAGAACACACAACTGTATGTAAAAAGCAGCTGCTCCAGATTATCTGAGATAACATACTATCTTGACCCCAGTAATTTCTAGCACAACATAGCAGAATGAGCTTCTAATCTACATGAAGGCCTTATATCTTCTCCAATGGTTGCATGTCATTGGCTGATTATACTGCAAATTAGCTGTGTTGGCTGCAGTTAGCAGTTCAGAACCACAGATTATTTAGGAGCCAATCACCTGGTAATGAGAACCATGTTAAAAAGGCAATCAGCTAGCTATGGGAACCATTCTGTATGACATTCTCCACACAGAAAATGCATTGGCAAAAATGTATATATCTGCACATATAAACGGAGGAGTATTGTACTCCATCAGGTATGTGACCTTTTTGTTAACAACAGGAAGCATATGTGTGAATATACTTAGGGGGAATGGGGGTTACAGCATTAAGCCTTTCTTAGAACTGTAATAATGACATGTCATTGATCTCTAAATTTGTTACACCTACAGAGAATGTACAGTACATCAAAGGGTGGAATGTTGTTTCTCAATGTGGCACACTGGTCTTGTGAGAATGTCCCGTTAAAGTGAGTATAATAGTACACTGCTATTTGTTTGGTACTGTTGTTCTGACATATTATCAGAGGGGGTTAACCCCAGGGGCCACACTACAATGGACTCCTGTGTCGGGGAATAGCTGACTATTGCTGATATCTTAGTCTTATCCATACCCTTAGCATGTTTGCACACTGTAGAATATGACACGTGGGATCAAGCAGTTGGTACTGTTCTTGCTGTATCTCTACATATTGTCCTCACACGTATGTGATCCTGACATGTGTTCACATCTTGTTGTCTTTCAGAAAAACATGTATGCAAGACAGCGTGCACCTTTTAAGAGACTGAGAATAAGATAAGTCTGGAGGACCTCCACCAACACCATGAGATCCTACTGTCCAGGGGTAGGCAAGACAGGGAACAGCAGGCAGCACTGGGGGCTGACCTTGTCTGGGAAGTTAAAGCCATAGGGCACCAGAGCAGGGCATATGAGCAGGTCTGGCACCAGGCAACAGGTATGATTAATGCTGCATGCAAAAGAGCAGCAGATATGGCCAGGAATCGTGCTGTTACTGGTGGAGGGCCTGAAGTGCAAAAACCACTCACAGCCACTGAGGAATTCCTGGTGAACATAGGAACACACCACAGCTCCCAGGCATCCATCACAGCATATATTGTGGATGTGGTTGCCACAGTTTCCACCCCAGAGGAGCATCCAGGTAGACTTAGTTTGTTCAGCTTTGGAATCCTGTAGCATTCAGTTTGTCAGGGTGTACATAGTTTGACGTGGGTATCAGGTTTTTGTTTTTTGGATGAGGAAGGAGTTTAATTACAGATTGAATCTCATGCTCAGTTCTGAACAACATAACAATTAACAAATTAGCTACTGTGTGAAATATATGGACATATTACCCTGTTACAATGCAACATGTGGTGGTGTTTACAGTACTTCCCTAACAAATTTTCACAGGCCTGTCAGGAATTGGACAAGGCCGTGCTCCTGCTCCTGGTAAGCACAACACTGTTTTGTTACAGATGTAGATTTACTGCAATGTATTCCCTATAGTGTCATCCCAGGTCTGCTGGCTGGATTAATGTACTGTCAGCATGATTGCCAATTGCAGAGATATTTTCTGACTGCACACACATTAGAGTCAGACGTATGCCTTGTAGGTGTGACCACACTGAAAGATGCAACACTATTGTCAGGACATTACAGATTGCCAAATGTGTCAACTGTGCAGGTTTGGACAAATGTCAACAGGGTACCTCATTGTTGCTGTAGAGATTCTTGTTTAATGAGCTCTTATTTACAAGCAACTACATATTTTTTTTTAGAAAATGATGTGGCCATGTCCTACTATATGAACTTGGGGTTTAGACAGGTCTGCAATAGTGACAACAGTGTATACAGCTTAACATATATTGCAACACAGTACAGAAGAACATACTAGTGCAGGTATTAATGTACTGCTTTTCCCTTTTTATCACAGGTGACCAGGGGGGTTGGTCCCTCTCCCCCTTCACAACCAGATATCAGTGTTTCTACAGATTCTGATGATAATGGCAGCCAAAGTGAGGTACAGGTGAGGATTGCAGGGGCAGAATCTGTCCTAGAAGTTTACATCCCTCTTCTGCCCTCATTATTATCGTACACAGTCAGTATGCCCACACATACCCAGCCCCTGGAGGCCACAAATATTGGGCAGTCAGATGGTGGGGACATTGAACAGGAAAATGAGGCAACTATGGCTGCAGTGAGTGTTGATACTGATGACAGCCAAAGAGCTGGCAAGGTTTTACGACAGATTGATAGGGGTGCTCATAGGAGCCCTGCTGTCTGTCCACGACCTGCTGCAGGTGTCTCATCATGGGTCACTTGGTGTATGTTTTGGGCCATCATGGAGACACAGGCACAGTCCAAAAGAAGGACCCCCAGACAAATGCTCAGGATTATGGATGCAGCACAGTCTAACATCCATGACTGCCTCCACTGCATTGCTTATACCCTAGATTGGTTCACTGAAGCAGAGGACAGGCGCTGGTCTGAGACAGATCGCAGACTATCTGGCTTGGAACTCACATTGTCTTTGATTGAATGTCTGGTTGGAATTGAGTGTTGGACTCATGGACATAGGTCAGCACCTACATCTGCTGAGAGTCCACGTGGCCATGCACAATCACACTCCCATAGTGGCAGTACATCCAGCACTCCAGAAGGGAGTGTGCTGTCCACACTAAGTCATGCCAGGACATGGGCTCATGGTCCTGGGTGGTCCCATGGAGGACACGGTCCCAGCAGACAGCAGTCACCATTGGGTACTAGCATAGTTTCTGACCTTTGGCATGGAAGTGCCAGTGTGACTCCTGGCAGAGCCAGTTCCCGTGTTTGGGGGCAGAGACAGTGAACTGTCAGCTCTACCATGCACAGTTCAAAGCTGTCCAACATACACATATGTAGGGCTAGCACTGTGCTTGACTATATACACACATATACTCACACACCATTTACACGATCAGGTCACCTACAGAAACACACATCATATTTCCATGCCCATCTTGCCTGCTTCCCTTCCTGACTGACACACATACTTTCAACCTACTGGGTCAGCCTAGGCCTCCTGCAACTCCTCACAACACCCTGTGCAAGTGAAGATACCTGTGCCATATCCCTGTCATTCATGTCATTGATGCTGGGAAATGGAGCTGTGTGTCTGCTGCACAGGGTGACTATATTAATTACTATGTATTTTTGTAATCCATTGTTGCCTTTGACATGCCACTTGTACTGCTCACTGACACTGTATGCTGACATATATAATGAGTAAATCACATCATTATGTGTACCTTATGTTGTATGATGTCGTAATGGCTGTATCTCATGGACCTGTTTATGTTTCATTTTCAGGATTCTATGGCAGGCACCTGTGGATACACAGTGGTGATAAACCTGTAAACATCACAGCAGAGCATGGAATGTCAGCACAGACGAAAACTGTCTTCAGAAAGGTACAGCAGTATAGGTGCATGGCTCTATAGGCTAACAAGGATAATAGCATCGTTCAGCCTACTCATGCAACGCTAGTATCTGAAGACATCTGATACCCTTGATAACTGTGTCAGCATGGTGTCTGGAGCTAAAACATCTACAAGCTGTGGTGATGGAGATGAACCATCTACAATTTTCATGTGTCTATTACAGACATTTGTCCTACACCAGTTATAATTGTCTTGTTCCACATCCCATTGTCTAACTTGCAAATTATGTGTGTTACAGCAGAGGTGTGCTTCACATGCATGGGGAGCCTGTTACATATAGGGTATAGTGTCTGGGTTACATACCTGTCTCTCCAACATGTACTATTTATACCACAGTGAAGGTGTAGGTGTGTAGAACAGGTAATACATGTGTTAGTCCTGTCTTGGATATGCAGGAAATACACGGTAGGATCTCACACCTGTCTAAATGACAGCCATACACCTTCCCTACAAAACATGTAGGAGACAGACTACACATTCATGTCCTTGACACGGTCTGCATAAGACATGTTAGCTACACTATGTATTGGCTTACCATGGAACCTCTGTGGCTCTTACGGTTGTCAGATATGCCTGTGTAGTGACATAGCAAAGGTGCCATTACACTCAGTGATAGGTGTGATGAGTGCCAAATACAGTATAACATTGACAGTTTGGAATTTATATGCTATTCCTTTCTCTATAGGTTGTACAGAACTGAATGTATCCCTGCATCTTAACAACCAATGACAGTCAAAGGCTAGATCAGTGTCTATGTCCATAAGTCCTTGAGTAATGGGTCAATTGTGTGTGGTGTGCAGACAATACTATAAACAAAATTCTAAGCTTGTTTCCTGGCTTTCCTGTAAGTAATCTAGTCCAGATACAGATTTGCTGTATCCAGGGCTGTTTGTAAGCTCTGAGCCCCCAAGCCTTTCTGTGTTGGAGGGAAGCCTTCAAGCTTAATTTTGTTTCTTAAAACTGGCCATTTTCTTTAGATTCAGCACTCAAATCTGTTTTTCTGAGCTCAACACTTGTTCAGAACTCATTGTAAGCACTAAATAAGCTATAAATTACTACAACACTCAACTTTCCTTACTTATCTAGAGGAAAACAGTTTTTAGTACTTATTAAATAAGCACCTATCTAGGCATGTCTAAGGGTCAGCTCCCAGTGTTTTCTCCTGTCTACCTGATGACTCTGGGCATCTTGGGGCAATGCAGCAATCGCCTCATGTACACGGGCAACCCTCTCCTCCTACCACCCAACACTACAACCTGTGAAAGATGCATTTATATAGCCAAACTGCTCTCTTCATCCAAGACTGGACTCGACAGTCAAGAGGAGAAGGTAAACACTTGCACCAGACCACACTCATCACATAGTCTCTTAAAACCTACACCACCAAAGCACACACATAGAAACACAAAACACAAACCTACATTCACAGAGGCTCTCAATAAAAATCTGCCCATGCAACAAGGACCTCCAAAGCAGAAATGCAAGCAACCTCCACCCCCCAACACAACCCAAATGACACATAGCCCACAAACTCAGTGTGCCACTCAACCACAGCCCATAAGGCAAAACAACATACCCAACACTAGTCATAGGTGACTCTATAGTCAGGCACACTGATGTTCCACTCACCAGGCTAAACAAGGAGAAATTTACTGTCAGCTGCCTGTCGGGTGCCAGGATCCACCACATAATGCACGCACTCATGTCACTCCACACCAAATACAAAAATGACTCTGTCATTGTCCATGTTGGTGTGAATTACCTGAGACACACCTCCCTGGACTACATGAAAAGAGACATGGAAGAGCTATTTGATCTTGTAGCCCAGGCAGGTATGACCCTAGCCCTGCCCTAGCCCTGAGTAGCATCCTGCCATCACCCAAAATGATACCACAGTATAAGGACAAAATGATTGACTTCAACAATTGGCTAAGCTTCTGGTGTCATTCTAAGGGGATCCAGTATCTGTCTGCCTGGGATGACATGATCGACAAACCACAATGCTTTACCAGAGATGGCCTGCACCTGTCGCTCTTGGGATTCCGGATACTGGATAAGGCTCCTTGCCACCCCTATACTGCCTTTTTTAGGCAAGGGTCAAATGACAAATTCAATGCCGTAAGAGGTACAAGCAAGCAAAATCTGAGGGTAATGCTACTGAATGCTAGAAGTCTAAACCTCAAAATGCACTCACTTGAGGCACTCCTTAAAATAGAGAACATCGACATCTGTGCAGTGACAGAGACCTGGTTCAAGGCTCCAGAGAGCACCCCTGCATTACCAGGCTGTAATTCATACCACACCTTTCGGCCACCTAACCTGGACTGAAACACTAAAGATGGAGGCTTGTCCATATTCATTAAGGATATCCACACCTCCAGGCTAGTTGTTCAGCATAATGCATCCGAGATTATCCAATTGCAACTAGCTCTGGGCAAAACTGCAATCCAAACTGTAGCTTGCTACAGATCGTCCACCCTGCCCCAGGATTCCCACTCCTCATTTCTTGATACACTGAAAAATATTAGGGTACAACCTAACACCCTAATAATGGGCGATTTCAACTACCCTGCCATTAACTGGGAAAACTACTCATGTACCAACTCTTGTGCTCAATGTTTTCTGGAATTCATAAATTCCAATGCCTTGGATCAACTTATCCACACATCCACTAGGGGCAGCAATATCCTAGACCTGGTCATTACCAACATGGGCAATCAGTGTTCCACACCAGAGGTCAATTCCTCATTGATCAGATCTGACCACAAGATAATCACCCTAAACATCCACATCCTGCCCCCACCCCCCATTAGGGAAACCACCATAAAAAATGTTTCCAAAGCCAACTTTACGCTTCTTAAGTCAGAAGTGGCAAACTTCATGACACCCATGCTGATGGACAATAGAGGTACGACTGCTGAATCCTACACAAATGCACTTTATAAGCACTTACAAGAGTGCATGGATCATGCAATCTCTAACAGAACCAAGATGCTATCCTCCAAAAAAGGAAGCCAATTTGGTGGTCCCCTGCCATAAACAAACTCTGCAACAGAAGAAAGAAACTATTGCAAAAAAGAGTAAAATCCTGTGATTGGAGGAACTCCCTGGTCAGCCTCAGTAAGAAGCTGAGATCCCTCATAAAATCATCCAAAGCTAGTTACAAAAACAAAATCGCCACTGATTCTAAAGACAACCACAAAGCATTCTATAGCTATGTCACGAATCTCAATGGCAACACTTGGATCTGCTCTGAGGTACAGCAGAATGGCACTAAATATACAGAACCAACTGATATTGCCAACATCCTGGCAGATAGGTTCAGTGCTAACTTTAACCCCTCGCATCCCCTAAAGGGCCCATCTCTATACCGGAAGAATGTAAAGTTCCTGTAATCACGGCTGCACAGGTAAAAAACACACTCTCCAAAGCCAAGAACACAGCATCCATGGGATCTGACAACATGCCAGGCTGCATTCTACATGAACTACAGAATAAACTGGCACCCCACTTAAGTACCATGTTCAATCATAGCCTCACCTCAGGCTTTGTGCCCACTGAATGGTGGAGAGTGATGGTTATCCCGCTCCACAAAGGGGGAGCCACCATGGGCCCCAGGAACTACTGCCCCATTTACCTGACGAGCCTGGTCTGCAAGGCTATGGAACATATCATCATGGAACTTAATAACAATGACATTGGTAATCTCCAAACTCTGGACCCCACCCAGTTTGGATTTGTAAAAGGCAGATCATGTCTCCTAAACCTAATAGACTTATTTGAAGTGGTCACCAAAGCCGTAGATGAAGGCAAGGTGATTCACACAGCCTATCTAGATCTCGCCAAGGCTTTTGACACCATCCCCCACTCTGGAATTATACATAAACTCACTAAACTAGGTATAAATCCCTATGTCACACAGTGGGTTGCCAACCGGCTCACTGACAGAACCCACACTCCAAATCAAATTTCAGACCAGTGACAAGTGGAGTACCACAGGGTTCAGTCCTGGGTCCTCTCCTGTTTGGTATCTACTTCTGTGAAGTACAGGCTAACACAGAAGCTCTTTGGCTAATGAAGTTCGCAGATGACTGCAAACTAGGAGCCATAATCAAAACTCCTAACTATGTGGGCATCCTACAAAAGGGCCTCACTGAGACAGATGCCTGGTGTCAAAGCCATGGCTTTAAGCTCATTGCCAAAAAGTGCATTGTCATCCCTTTTGGTAAAAACTCTGTACCCATGAACTACCACATAGGCGGTCGTCTACTTAACACTGAAAGTGTGATAAGAGACCTTGGGACACAGTTGGACAGTAGTCTCTGCTTTGATAATCACATTGCCACAGTAGTCAAGAAATCCTTCGACATGGCACACTTCATCACAAAATGTTTCTCATCCAGGAAAAAAGAGGTCATTGTTCCCCTCTACTTGTCACTCATTAGACCCATTATAGAGTACAACGCCCCTTTTGGCATGTACCGCACAAGACATCTACAACAACTCTAAAGGCCGCAGAAATACCTCACAAAGAGGATTACCAGCCTCAAACAGATGCCCTATGCAGACCATCTCAAAAAACTCCAGCTTTACTGCTTCGCATATCACCTACTCAGAGGCGATCTCTGCCTAACATACAAAGCTATGTCAAACCTAGAGCTGCTGGACATGCTCCACTTAAAGAAATCTCAATCCCTCCAAGTTACACACTCTAGAGACCTAAACCTTGTCACCACAATAAACAGAACATGCTGGGGGATAAATTCCTGTCCCAGAGACTTCCCATACTCTGGAACAAAGTACCCATCGATATCAAACAAAGCTCCTCATTAGCACTCTTCAAGAAAAATTTTGATGATTGGATGGGAGATAGGAAATTCACCCTGGGGATCACTTTTGTGGCTCTGCTTGACCGGGGCACAGGAAAATAATTTTCATGGGTGGCAAAAGCCAGGGTACCTTTTGGCTAGGCTTATATAGGCCCTAGGGCCAATAGCCTAGTACCTACCTATGAATCTATACTTTCAAAAGGATAGATTTGTGCATTCCTTGGCATTTACTATTTGTCAGTGGCTCTGACAACAACTAAATGTGTGTCTCAGACCATCCTAGATAAGTGTTGGGTCTGTGGGATTCACTGTCATCTCCTAATTTGCAAGCATCTGCAAATGCAGTCAGTCAAAGGTCACTGACAGTGGCTGTGACTCTAGAGAATGGAATGACTAGAAAGGGTACTCCATGAATGATTTCTGAGGGATGTCCACTGGGGATTGGTCTCACTGTAGTAGTGGACTACCCACTGCTATCTTCATGGATAATGACTATCAGACACTTGGCTGTCCACCAGCTGACATACTACTTTGTAAATAACCTATACATTTTTTTCAGCAACGCCTATTGGCCTAATATTGTCAAATGCCTTGTCAGGCCATTGTAGGTGGAGTGAGTCATATTCCCCTCATCCACTGCATAGTTTAACACTCAATGAGGTCCCCAGATGTCCCCTGATTAGGGTAGGCATTACCTGCCCTTGATCAACACAAACTGTGTTTGTCCAGTGTCTGTAGGTGTACGACATTGTCACTGATCATTTCCATGATACCTCATGTCATGGCTTTAAATATCAGATGACTGAGAGATCTGGGGACAGTGCTTGACACTGCATGCTAGTAGTCCTCTGTGTAACAGGTACTTAGATCATGTTTTCCATGAAAATAGTCATCCAAGATAATACTGTAAGTCTTTCTTTCTGATAAACAAGGTACCCTTAGCAGTTTTATGTCTGGTTTGCATGTCACTAGAAGACAATCTGATAAAGAAAATTTTGGAGAACGTGTTTATTGAAAGCATTCAAGTGTTTTCCCAACTGTGAGAGTTATGTAGATATAAAAATTAAATAGCACTTACTAGTAGCACAGAGTGTACCATGCATCTAAGCATGACTAATATTTCTTTTTGATTAATTTTAGGTTCATAGATTAGTACTAGGCTAACTGCCCTTGCGAGCCATTTTAAGCCTAGCCAATTATCTCTTGTGAGACTCAAACCCTGCACCTTGTGTTTTTAAGGCAAACACCTAAACCATTAGGCCACTCACCCAACCCAAGCCTGTCTGTGTAGCTATCAACTTAGAATTTATGTTCTTATTAGGAAGCAAAACCTTCAATATTTGAAGATGTACATAGTTTTGTAGGTTATTGTAAAATTCATAAGTTTTAGGAGGGTTTTTTGATGGGGTGGTTGTTTGTTTTGTCTGAGGGCTTTCAGAAAAACAAAGTTATGTAAGATGTGACATAGTAGCAAATGGATATGACATGAAACAACTGTATAAAAGGCCAACCTGCCGAAGAGTATATGCATGTAACATAAATGTTGGAACTAGACATTTAGCAAAAGAGCAGGTATATATAAATGGTGATAATAATAACTATATAAGAAAATGATGCTTGCTGTAATGTCTTTCTATCTAAATGGTCTTACAGATAAATATAAAGGAGTAGTGAACTACATTAAAAATGTGGAGTGCAAATAGCTATGCCACAGGAGACACAGCTGGAAAGAGCTGCACATGTGAATTTGATAAAGAAAGGTTTTCAGAGTAGTTATTTAGCAGAATATTTGGGGCAAAGGAACAGAGGAGCACTTATATTAATTGCAAGAGGAGCTCTAATAGTGATAGAAGAGGAAAAAAAGATAATAATGCATAGTACTAAGGGGCTACTGACTAGGGAGGAGGATTACACTGGCATGCATTTACATCCCCCCCTAAAATTGCTATAATGGAGCTTAAGAAATTTTTGGGAGAAATAATCAGCTTTCAGCAAGGGATATTACTTATAGGCGGAGACTGGAATTTGGTTTGCAACAGTGAAGATGTGTCTGGGGGCCTAGAAGAGATAATATAACAACAGAGGGTAGATTTCTGAAGAAATTTATGAAAATGTTTGGCATGGAAGATGTGAATTCAGTACTAGGAGTTTGGAGTGAATTTACATATTACTCACCGAGATACAAAAACTGGGCTAGGCTAGATAGATTTTATATCTCATGGGAACATGTGCATTTAATTGAAGGTCATGATATCCACCTAATAACTATATGAGATCATGCACTAATAATAAATAAAATAAAAACACAATGTAATGAAATGAAAATGAGACACTGGCACTTCCCCCACCTACCGGTTGAAAAGAAAGGAATTTAAGGAATGGAATTAATTCAGGAGCTACTAAAGAAGACAGCTTTGTCTTCTGAGAACATAGCTAAGGAGTGGGATAAAATTAAAGTGGAGTTTAAAACTAGGGTGGAACTAAAAGAAAGGGAGATATGGCTAAACAGTAACAAGAATTATTTAGAGGGACTCACTAATGTTAAAGTATTGCAAAATAGGGTGAATCTCTCAGAACAAGAAAAGGAGCAACTGTAGAATGGTAAACAGAAAACAAGGGATTACCTCAATAATATGCATGAGTTTAGAAAGATGTCTGTTAAGCAACTGTTTCTTGATAATAATTCTAGAGTGCAAAAGCTTTTAGCACAACTCACGCAACAAAAAGTGGAAAGGGCAGTCACCAAGCTTAGAGAGCCTATAACAAGGAAGATAACAACAGACCCTGTAGAAGTATAAGAAATATTTTGGAAATTTTATGAAAATTGGTATAAAGAAGAGAGATATAGAAATCAAGAAAAGGTACAAATGGAAATGTTTATGGAAGAATTACATTTGCCAAAGTTAGAGGTAGATGAGGCTCAATTACTACCAGTTTGTATAGGAAGGGATGAGATAAAAATGGCTATATATAACCAATCTACAGGAAAGTCCAAAGGAATAGATGGTATTCCTGTAGAAGTTGGAAGTTAGGAGGTGAAAAAAACGATAAAGATCGGAAAGGTCAAGTGGGATAAACTGATTCTACCAATAGAACAAGGTGGACTAGGATTGCCTAATTTGAGGGAGTATTTTAGAGCAATACAGTTAATGCTCTTATACATAGAACAGGCAGAAAACTATAACTCAAAGTGGAAAGGGATGATGATGACGCAAGAAGGAAGCTCAAGAAGTAAACAGAGATTGGGATTTTGGATGCAGACCCTTAAGGAGAACAACCAAAATCATACAGAGTATTATATTCATAAAATTGCAGGGAGTATTCTAAGAACCAAACCAGCATGAGAACGGAGAAAAGAGATTTTGCCGATAGGGTTGACTGTGGTCAGGGATACAGATAATAGGCAAGAGGGGGCTGGAATTTATTGGAGAAAACTGGCACAGAAAACAAGGTATTGGGAGCAAATAACTAGAAAGGGAAAGGTACTAGAATGGGAAGAGGCCAAAAATTTAGTTGGACTGCAGGTTAGAGATTGCCTTCCCTATCAAGGATTGATATCAGAGTATAGGCAAAGGGAAATAAATAGGGGGCTCCTAAATGAAAGACCAGCACTGGGAGAGTTTTTAATAGACTGTAGAACATAAGCTGTCATTAAAAAAGGAATAATTAGTAAAGCATATAAAATACTGCATGATAATTACAAAAATCAATCACAGGAGCTTAGAAAGGACTGGGAAGAGAGATTGGATAAGCAATTCACAAAGAGACAATCGGGGGATATATGTATATCTCCCAAATATTCAACAAAGTCTAGAAGATTTAGGATTTTTGCCTGGAAATGTTTATATATGTATTTTTATACCTCAAGTAGACTCCAAAGAAGTTTTCCTCAGGTGGATAGCAAATGATGGAGGTGTGATGGGCAAGAAAGAGACAGTTGGGAACATATTTTTTGGAGGTGTGATGAGCTGGAAGACTTTTGGGATTCCCTGCAGACCACTTTGTCAGAGATGCTGGGTGAGTGGATTGGACTGATTGGGGAGATTTTTTTTTGAGTTATGCTACAGAATCGGAACTGCCTAGACATAGTAAAGCCTTGCTGAGTCTAGCTATGGTGGCTGCCAAAAAAGTAATTGCTAGAAAATGGAAATCAAAGTCTAGACCAACCTTACTAGAAGTAGAGACTATAGTAGCAGAGATAAAACAACTGGAAGTGAGATCTTTAGAAAAGGGAAGGAGGAAACTACATAGAAAAAATAGGAATTGTGGGAACAGTATATGCAGAGCAGGAACGAGGTTTAAGAGGCAGGGCTTGAATGAGCTATATAATGCTTAACTGACAATGACTAGAAGGTTTATAAGTGATTTATAATGTTTACAACTACAGTTGTTTCAATGCTGTCTGTGATATAAACTGCAACTAAAGTGATATCATTTTGTAAGTTTTTCATTTATATAAATGTAAGACTGCCTTTGTCATATGTGGAAATTTAATAAAGATGTTGGAAAAAAATAGTCATCCAAGATGTCTGTGTCTCTACAGAGCACAGACAAACAATGGAGGGAAGGTAACCTGTACACCCTGTAAAGGTAAGGCGGGAGGTTTTATACAGGTGTTCTGCAGTTCGACACTACTCAGGCAGTGCGTACTGAAAGGACACAATTACCCTGTGAAGAATGCAGAAAGCAGTGGAGTCCCCTGAATTGCTGTTGCCTGGCTACTACAAATGCTGCTCCCACCACAACCATTCTCTCCCGGGACACCATGCTCCAATACTATTTCTCCCAGCACGAACAAAACATTACTAAGGAGTTCATGATGAGAAGCAGGACACAGTGTGTTAGTTCATCCATATAGTTGCCACACATCATGCAAGTCTCTGTAAGTTTCACATACCCTTTTCCATGTAGCTGCCTTGATTAGCAACCTAAGCAATCAGTTGACTTTTGCATGTATTACCCCTTCTGACACAGGGTTGGTGCTATTTCACTAGGGTACTGACCTGAGGTGAGTAGGATCACAGCTGCAGCATCACAATATAATGTACAATGTCTGGTGACATAGATGTCCAAGGTTGCTCAAACAAGGACCACAGCAGTGGAGATCAGTGTTATGTGACAATTTTATTTCAGTTCATGCATCCTGCCCTTCAACAGTTTAATGATGGATATCTCAATGACATGGCTCTGAGGCCTACGACAGTGGAGTGGTCAGCTTTGGGCAAAGTGTGTCCTACTGCTACATGTCCTAGGTATGTCATACCTTACAGTTATGTACTCAGAACACATGTCTGTGTTCCCACATTATGTCACACAATATCCAGTTTGCTGTCTGGTTGCTTGACAGGCATTGTAGACCTGAAAGGCCAAAGTCATGTCTGCAAAGTTAAACAAGTCCTCTGTGGATGCATGAAAATCAACATCTTCACTGCAAGGAGTACCTACATACACTGTGTTTCAGGCTGTCAACCCCAAGAGTGCAGCAGCATTACCCTAACTTTGCTGGATCTGCACAGTGTCATATTTGTAGGTAGGGTACTGCAGCCAAGCCTACCAACAGGATTATGGTTAATCCAAGGACCACATGCCTGGCAAAGCATTGTAATCACACAAACATGTTATGGCACACTGTGATGTACTGTCTTACCTTAGGGGACCTACATAAATGTGACAACATGTTATATTTCACCCATCTGTCATGACACTGCCTAACATGGCCTGTTGTGAGGTACACAGAAGCATGACTATACTGCTAATGGCATTATCAATGACTGCTGATGAGCTGTAGAAAGTTTCCCCACCCCTTTACTCCTATGACAAAGAAACACAAAATGTGAGAGATGTGACTGTATTGCAAACACTGATTCCATGGTGTCTCAGACAGCAGTTGGCACATATGGCAATGAGCATTTTGACAACATGCACAGCTCACCTTCTGCTCCACCCACACCCACAGCACATGCACCTGCATGTATGAAGCTCCCTACCAGACACATTCCCAAACAACAAACACCTCAGATAACCATATGCAAGCTCAATACACATAATGATACCTCTGGGGACCACAGTACACAAAACAGCTCATTCACCACTGTCTCAAAGGTCAAACACCTGAGGCACACCATAAAATCAAACCTATTATTTATAGGTGATTACATCATGAGACACATTGACGTCCGTGTCACCAGGCTACATATGGGAAAGGTCACAGCTGGCTGTCTGGTGTTTGACACAAAATGCCATACCACACACTGATGCAAGTCAATGAATATCACGTAACATAATGACATCATAGTCCCTGCAGGTATGTGTGACTCAGGACATATGTCACCGGACTGTATGCAGACACTTGACTGAGCTTAGGCTCTCAGTGTCACTCACAGGTATGCCCATAGCTTTCAGCTGCATTTAACCCTCATCTAGGATGATGGCTCAATACACATGGAAAATGATGGGCACCAACAGTTGCCTTAGCGTGTGGTGTCATTGTAAGGGGGATCCTCTACCTGTCCACCTGGGATGAATTGCTCAACACTCCTCAATCCTCTGCCAGAGATAGTGTTCATCTCAAAGCCCTGGGATGCTGAGTATTGGCCAAGGCTGCTAACACCCCCCACACTGCATAAAGTAGCCATGGTTTGCAGGAGAACATTCCAATGAGAATGCCATCTTCATACAACATCACGGTTATGTTGCTACATGCTAGGAATGGCAACACTAAATCCCGGACTGTGGAAGGTGGCCCCACCTTGGAATATGCAGACACATGGGTCAAAATTGTGGACAGCAACACAGCCATACCAGGCTACATGTCCTTCCACATGTTCAGACCTGAAACTGACAGTGTGCAAGGTAATGCAGCTGGTGTTGATATATTCATTAAGGGTAGATATACATCCAGATTTAGTGAAAGTGTAATTTCCCAGGGAGACACTGCAGGTGCTATTCACTGCTGGAAGGGCAGCTAATCGAGCCATCATCAGCTACAGGAATAGCTCTATAAATAAAGACACCCATTGTGCTTATTTGACTGTACTTGTGTATATTAAGATATGTCAGTACACCATGGTTTGGGGTGACATTAAGTAATCACCAACTGTGTTGGTTAGTTGTGCTGAAACTCACTTGCCCAAAGGTTAGTACACATCCTTAACTACAATGTTCTGGACCAGTGGTGTAACATCCCCACAAGGGGAGCCAAAATAGTGTATCATGTGTTTACCAATATGAGTGACCACTGCACTCTCTCCACTGTGAGGTCCACCTTGGTGAGATCTGACCACAGATCAGTCTCAATAAAACTGAGTATCACCCCTAACCCCTCCTTGCTGAAAATACAGTACTATACTTCAACAAAACAATTGAGTACCTCTATGGGATGGTTTATATAGCTTGACTGCACCTGTACCTTCAGATGGACAACTGCACCTGCCCCCTCAGATGCACAGACAAGTATGCAGATCTCTACACCCATGCTGTATGCAAGCACCAGTACATCTGCATAGACTCAGCTGTACCTGACAGGAGGTAAACAAGCTCCTCATGGCATAACAAACCTATGTTGTGGACAACTACCATTAGCAGGCTGGACAACAACACATGAACATTGCTGTGTGACAGCTGGAGTGAGGGAGCACCCCAACCTAAAATGGAGGCACACCATCTACCGCTAAAACAAGTACATAGTGTTGTTGTGATCTCGTGCAGAAACAGTATGTGACAACATTAGCCTCCCCCACAAAGGACAATCCAATGCACAGTGCAGTTACATGTGTAACCTCAGAGGGAAGGCCCAGATTATCAGTGCACTCGTACATAATGATACCACATATAATGAGTCTGTACTGATAGCTAAGCTGGTGTCTCACAGGTTCTGAGTCAACTTCACTTTCCTGTCCCAACCACATGTGCTACATGACATCCCTACAATCTGTCCCATACCTTCTATATCTACACAGCAGGTCATAACTGGCCTCTCTTGGGAGGCTACATAGCATCTATTGGACATGATAACATCCTAGGCTGCATTATACATGGGATCCAGTAAGGATTACTAACACCATTGGGAACTCCTTGCAATCATAGTGTAACCATTAGCTGCATCCCAGCTGACTGGACAATGGCACCTGTTATCCCCTTGGACAGAGGTGGTACATCCACCGACCACTGGAACTATAAACCTATTACCCTAAGTAGCCATTTCTGTAAGCCTGTGGGGCAACTCATCATGGAGCTGATCAGCAAACATCTGTAATCTACAAACAGTTGACCATACACAGTTTGGCTTTCTGAAAGGAAAATCATGGCTGTTAAACCTGGTGGATATGTCTGAGCCAGTCACCAAGGAACTGGATGAGGGGACATCAGGGCATACATCCCCCTGCAGTTAACTAAATTGTGTAACTCAATCTCCCACTCAGGCATCATTGAGAATCTCACCCATTTGGCCATCCACAACAATCTCATTATAGTGGTCACTGAGTGGGGCTCAGTGATGGAACACATATGCAAAATAGGGGAATTCACCTCCAATAGCTGATCTGTAACCAGCAGTGTTCAACAGGGGTCGGTCCTGGGTCCTCTACTGTTGGAATCCAGTTAACCACGGTACAAACAAAAAGTGAATGTCTGTGGCTGACTACGTTGGCTGATGCTTGCAAAAGGTGAGTGGTCATAGAATATGTGAGTTATGTCAATATCCTACAAGAGGGCATTGATGAACAAATGCCTGCTGACATACTAATGACCATAAACTCCATGCAAACATATATGTAGTATAATTTCCATTGTTAACACCTATGTTCCTGGTAAGTAGCACATCAGTAGAGACACCTGATGTACATACTCAGAGGTGATACACTTGGCCACACAGGTTTACACCTAATGTACCTTAGATGATCATGTCTCCCCAGTAGTAAGACAGGAAACATATGTTATAACTAAGGGCACTGTCACACAAAATTGATGTAGTGATAACCTCCATGTACTCTTCCCTCAGCATGCAAATATTACAGTGCGATGGCCATTGGGCCATGCACCTTTCCATGCACTACTTCCGATTGCACACAATACAATGGTCACTCACAAGGAAACTTCACATCTTTAGTATCTGTCCAAAGGGTGCAATCTGACATCACTATCATTGTAACTCTAACATCCACACACAAACCTGGTTATATTGGGGATAGCAGCATGTCCAATTAATGTTTACAGGACATTGCACAGCACACACACACACACACACACACACACACACACACACACACACACACACACACACACACACGCACACGAATGCACGCATGCACACGCATGCATGCACACACACACACATATACACACACACACACAGACACACACACACACACACACACACACACACACACATACACACACACACACCAAATTGGCTGCAAGTAGATTAGAAAAACTACCAATCTAATGGTACACACTACACACCACAGTACATAATGCATGCACCACACCTCAAGTCTGCTATTAATATCTCTTTAGGACATCTTATGATTGATGACATAACCATGATTTGTTGTGGTCAGGCATTTGGAGACCCCCATCACCTATTACAACAAAAAAAATTGCAAATCCCTACTTCTTTCTAAGTCACTGATGTGATCATATTTATGTTATAGGGACAAACACACACACAAAGAGTGGGCTGGAGTGAGATTAAAACTCCCACCTATCTAGTCTTACACACTGTGAATTACAGTACTTATCACATGTGCCATGGCTTAAATCTGACAGTAATATGGCAGTTGGTAGTCTTAAGGTAGATGACCTGAGCAGGTCTTGTAGAAGAGGGAAGTTTGGAGGTCGGCATCAACATACAGGGCCAAAAAGTGCAGCAGCAGTGCAGTTAGGTCATGACTGAAGGATACTAAGTTGTTTCGCAGGGAGATGCACACACATAAGCACTTAGTGCGGTGCAGTTTGATTAGACCCCCTACTTATCTAGGCCTTACATACTATAGATCAAAGTACTTATCGCATGCACCATGGCTTAAGTCTGACAGTAATATGGCAGTTGGTAGTCTTAAGGTAGATGACCTGAGCAGGCCTTGTAGAAGAGAGCAGTTTGCAGGCTGGCATCAACTTACACAGCCAGAAAGTGTAGCAGCATTGCACTTAGGCAGTGACTAAAGGATACGCAGGTGTTTTGCAGGGAGATGCACACAGGCACACACACACACACACACACACACACACACACACACACACACACACACACACACACACACACACACACACACACACACACCAAGTGGCCTGGAGTGAGATTAGAACCCCTACTTATCTAGTCTTACACACTACAGATCCCAGTATTTATCGCATGTGCCACTGCTGATGTCTCTTCTATAAATGACTGCAGGTGAAGAACTTGTGGATTATATAAATTTGGCTTGTGTTGAACAGCATCTGTGGCCTATAAAGTGATATTACTTCTTACTGTTATCTGCATCTGGTAGCCTAGCAGTCAGATAACTGTGATTTATCCTAGCTATATGGCTACAGTTGCCATTTTGAACATATGTGGCTTTTTGCATGTGGATTGGCAAGCCTGTGAGATGGAGCAATGTGCCCTGTCAATGCGTGCGTAGACAAAGTTATACATGATACAACCTGTTCAACTGTTGGTGCATGTGTGGTGACATCCAGCAGGCACAGGGGTCTGTAAGTAAGTGCATTGTATACTGTTGAGCCCTTACTTTGGATCCTTTGTGCAACATTATATATGTGTTAAACTGCAACTTTACTCACCATTATCAGGTTATGTCGGACAATACAGACATCCACATACATATGTATGTATATAACAGGGATGTGTATATAAATGTAGCTGTGTGTATATGCTATCTATATATATATATATATATATATATATATATATATATATATGTGTGTGTGTGTGTGTGTGTGTGTGTGTGTGTGTGTGTGTGTGTGTGTGTGTTATGTAGATATATGGGGAAAGACAGTGATGTATACATTTGTATTATATATATATATATATATATATATATATATATATATATATATATATATGGATATAGATATATAGATATATACAGATATAGGTATATATACATACTTGTACTCCAGACTGGGGTTTTGTATGTGACAGATAATGACATCTGTCCCTGTTTCTGCAGTGCTGTGCTTCACTCACATTGTCTACAACATTCTACATCTGTCTGATGTAATTAATATGTGATGCAGGTTAATAATATTACACCACACACAGACTTACAGTCTGTAAAACACAATGTTGTAATTCCTCTCATCCAAAAGAAGTAGATACTTCTAGATTAGAACTATCAACACCATCCCCCCTGCTAATTTCCCTAGTCCACTGAGCCACACAAGATGTCTGACAGAAAGGGGTCATTCATCACAAAATAAAGAGCATAAGTATGTATGTTTCTAGTCCTGTATTAAACAAGACATGGGATGTGTTCGGAGCTTCTATGTGACTGTTCTGAGAGTGCCTGGACTGTTGCTATACCATTGATAAGTTACTGTTGGAGCACTTGTAAAGGAATACTGCTGTGTTGGGGGTGGAGGAATAACACCGCCTGTTCTGCTAGGATACAAATTAGTCCAGATATCATAGAACCCCACTGCATAACATGTCCCCTGACTGATGTACTGAATATTCCATACATGAGGTCTCATGAATATTAAAGGACACGTGATAGTGGAATGGGTATCTGTAGTCCCATGTGGATGTTACTTCTGTCCAAATAGCCCACTGTACTTGCATGCATAAATGTAGCAGATCCATACATAATATGCCATTTCATAATATTTTTTTACAAGTACTGTGTAGGTTAGAGACTTACTTGTGAATGCACAGTTGACAGAACTGTAGTTCAGAGCTGACTCTGCCTGATGCAAGCAGTACATAGTCAATACATGGATAGGTACAGGTTGCGCGGGTTGCCTGCCATCAATTTTAATATATAGGTATGTGAGTAGGAGTATGGTGTCAGTCCCTAGGTTGTCAGTGAATATGCTATGCATTGTCTCTTAGCCAAAGCCAAGGCATACTGAGCATGCATACGTCTGCCTACAGGGGCATCAGCAAGGTGGTTCCTCCTCCATGTCTTTCTGTGACTGTGGCTGTGGTGACCTGGGTACTGGTGGGGGGGCTGTGTATCCCTTCATTTTGCTGATTCTGCTGCAGTTGTTTCTGCAGGATCATATTGTGTAGCATAACACATACTGTGAACATACGTGCATATGTGGCTGGAGAGTACTGCAAGGTTCTCCCTGATATATCTAGGCACCAGAACCGTGACTTCAGAAGCCCAAACACACACACTATGATATTCCTAGTTTGTGTGTCTGCCTCAATATGGTGTTCTACCGTGGGTGTGTGTGCATTTCTTATGGGTGTAATTATCCATGGTTCCAGGGCATAGCCACCATCCCCCTTGTAAATGGCCATGTGGGATGTCCCCCATAGCAAACATCTGGTATAGCTGTAATGTGCGCCAGATATGGGAACTGTGATAAACAAACTGCCAGTTGATGGGGCGGTACCTCTTGCAGTTGATGTAGATTCTGCCCTCCTCACCTGGTGGTGCCTTGATGTGTACATGACTGCAATCTGTGGCATCCAGTACTTCAAGGTAGTGTGCTACATGGTAGAAGTGTTGCATATTACTGGCTCTCACCTCAGGGATGAGGGGGAAAGATATGTGCTCAATGAAATGTGGTAGCATGGCATCCAGGAACTGGTGGAGTATCCTGGATGCAAATGCCTGTGAGATTCCCCATCATGTCCCAAGTTGTTCTTTAGAAAGTACCTGTAGTTAGTATTCGTAGGGCTACACATACATTTGTTTCCACTGGGATGGGGTCCCCTGAGTTGGCTTTGGGTCTGAGTTGAGGATGGCAGAGCTCAGTGAGTTCTTGTAGTATGTCCCTGTTCACCCTGCAGCACTCTACAATCTCCAGCTTAGCACTCTACAATCTCCAGCTCATGTAGCTCCTGGAAGGTTACCCTGGGCCTGAACACTCTTCTCCTTCTCTGCCTAGGTCTACTGTCAGCAGCAGCAGCACTGACTTAAGCATCTAGCACGTACAGATGTAGCAGACCTGCAGCAGCCCCTAGCATTTTTACAGTTAAAATTCCCAAGTCTGTACTCCAATGGTTCAGAGCACTGGGGGAAAATCAGAATGTAGGCTGTATGCATATTTTATACAGGTCTGCTGTATGTACAGAATGTGTAATTGGCTAACCATGATGTATTGCCTATAATAACATTAACATCATTTAATGGCACTATTTCAGTGCATGACGTGGCACACAGCACAAACCCGTTAAGCTATGTGGAGCGCCATGCAGCATAACTTATACTACATCTCTGTCACATTGATACTGTGCCCACACAGACCCATTAAGGTACATGCCACATCACACAGCCCAGCTTATATAAAGTTCAAAATTAATAATTGAATACATCCGGGTTTAGTTGCAAAAACATACACACCTTGACCTTAAAAGAGCCTAGAAGTGACATGACACCACCCACTGATGTCAGCCATATCCAGTGTAAACATCAACATGGTCTAAGAGCCTAAATGAAGTGGATATGTGGACACAATATCCACATTTTGCCATTCAATAAATCCACTTAATTTGCATACAGATTTGTGCTCTCAGCCTAGAAACCACACTGTTCAGAACCGTATGACCCTAGCAACAGCAGCAATGGACCACTGTATGGACCCAACACATGGTCCTATAATAAATTTCTGTCACATATAAAAAAATCTTATTATTGTGTTCCGCATATCTCATTTGGTAAATGTTTTAAGCCGGATGCCCTTCCTGACGCAACCCTCCCCATTTATCCGGGCTTGGGACCGGCACAAAGAAATGCACTGGCTTGTGCATCCCCAGTGCCTGGGTTCTGGATGTGGCAGAGTTAAAGATGTTAAGATTTGCACTGGGTGTGATGAGGGTAGGCAGGATTAGGAATAAGTATATTAGAGGGTTAGCCCAGATTGGACAGTTTGGAGACAAAGCAGAGAGGTGAGATTGTGTTGATTTGGACATGTGCTAAGGAGGGATGCTGGGTATATTAGGAAAAGGATGCTAAGGATGAAGCTGCCAGGTAAGAGGAAAAGAGGAAGGCCTAAGATAAGGTTTATGGATGTGGTGAGAAAGGACATGCAGGTAGTTGGTGTGACAGAGCAAGATGCAGAGGACAGAAAGAAATGGAAACAGATGATCTGCTATGGCGACCCCTAACAGGAGCAGCCAAAAGAAAAGAAGAAGATTAAAAACAATCTTATTATTTTCCTATTTTTTTTCTATTAAGCATATTTGTGCACTGTGGACATAGCACAAACATGCTGAGATTACTAAAAAATATTAATTTCAATTATTCTCTTCCTCTTTCTGACATCCACAATAATAGTTTTGCGCATATGGGTATCTTCTACAACAATTTCAGGGGATTTGTGTTCATAATTTGCATTTTATACCCCCTTTTGTCTTTCTAGACTCCTGTACGCATACATTTTCCTCGTACACTATGGACACTGACACCAGGTCTGCACAGATGTCTTTCTGCTTGTTGAATCACTCAGCTTGCCTCATTTGCATAAGATTCACTTGCTAATGAGGTGATTTACATTGCATGGAAGTTTCTGTGTTTGTGTCGGGGTGTGTACTCCTAAGTGGCACTTACTAAAGCTAAAATTGTTCGCATCTGTGTAAGAATCGCAAAGCAATGCCTACACAAAAGAAAATCATGTAGGCTTTATTAAATTCCCACTAATATCTTTGATATAAACCATTTCCTCAACTGGCAATGATGCAGCAAACACTTCGAAACAATTCATGCATTTCAAAACAAATTTCCATATAAAACACTGATAGTTAAATGTTTTAAATGCTGCTGTACTGGACTGTGCCTGCTTTTTCTCTGAGATTCTAGTCATTTATTTAGTTTATCTTGATGGAGCAGATTTGTAGAAAACACAGACTTTTTTATTAGAAATGGTAGCTGTAGGCATAAAAGTCAGGTCGACACCCAGCAAGGTGGAGAAAACCCTAAATTTTCTAAACATTTTTTAAGGAGAGCCTCAGTAAACAAAGGAGGACTACAGGTTTCTTAGAAACTTCCTCCAATGCTGGGATAACAGGAGGGATGGGCTGAAAGATAGGAGCCCCATACTCCAAAATATCATAGGTCTTGCCAGTCTGGGGTACAGAAGATTACTCCCAATTAAACACATCCCTAAATCTAGTCAGCATTTGGGAAAAAGAAAATGTCAGCTTGGGTTCCTGTACCTGCTTATCATCGAAAAAAACTGACCGATCCAATTTAGACATATCCAAACCCTCAGAATCATTATCTCCTTCAAAATCAGGATCCAAACAGAAAAATATGAGTGCAGCAATACTGGAGTTACTATTAACCTGGTAACCTACCCAAGAATCAGCTGCTTGAACAACAGACCTAGCCATTGGCACCATCTCGGGTGGAAAACCTGGAAGACAAATCAACAACATGGTGGGGGTTTCCGTCTCTTCTTAGCATGCCATACAGTAGAAGGAGAATCCCCAGCGGGAAACTTATCCACCCCAGTAATGAACAGTTGTAGTGCCAGCACCACACCAGGGGAGGTGGAAGTAGAAAAAGACAAGTGTTTAGATAGCCTGCTCTTGGCTAAGGTTACAGTGTAGTCACAAGCCATAGGCTGAGGCATATTTTTTATTTTTGTGTGTTTTTTAAATGCAAAAGGGTAGATGGTTAGGGGTCAGTTTCAGAATCCTCTGGACAGGGGGCAAAACCTATCCAGGACAGTAAAAACTACTGGTGAAACTGCACATCCAGTAAATAGAGAGATAACACTCCTACATTCTCCCTTAAATAGCAATAAAAGGACTACATAAACAGAGAAACAAACATCACTCCACTAAAGAAACAGCCAGCAATTCAGTACTTATGCTAAGCACCAATACAGTTCACCAATCCCCCAATAAAATTCACTGAATGGCTAATTTCAGACCCACACTTATAAAAACGGCATAGATTAGCTAAATACAAATAATTCAACCAAAACTTAAGAAAATTCTTGTCAGAACAAAACTGAGCCAAAATCACAATTTAAATGAATAATTTGTTTAAAATCTCACTAAATAATGTAATTCACCTCTTTACACAACGGTATAATGAAAAACAGTGAAAACAGCAAGTTTGCCTTTCAAAGAATTCCAAATAATTCCTTAAATCAGCAGAAATAACAGCTGAGATTTATTGCAAATTATGACAGTACGAAGCAAGAAAACAGTTAATAAAAAACAGACACAGTATAGCAAAAACGGTACAGCCTTTCAAAAATACAACAAAACATTTAGAAAGGTTTATAAACCCTTGGGAAATCAGAATTCAGTTTAATCCACAAAGGAAAATCCTTCAGTAACAACAAGAAATGAAGTACTGCAACAATGTACTTTTTTAACTTCTTAAAGAAACACACACACACACACACACACACACACACACACACACACACACACACACACACACACATGCACACACATTCATTCTATCTACTATAAGCAGATATCGAAAAGGAAGGGAAGGAAGTAAAATAACCAAAAAGGTATATTATCTGATCTCCAGTGAACAAAAAGCCAGAGGTTAGTTAGCTTTCTCTGGGATCCTTCTCTTCTAGTGACATTAGAAATAACTGAAGTACTGCTGTCTGTGGCTGTGAAGGACTATCCTGCTCTTGCAGCTGATTGGTTCTTCACATCAGCAAGATATGCATTGGAGTTTGTAGCTTTGCAAGACTGCCAGACAGGTGGTAGGAGGGCACTACAGCCTGAATGCCAGTGAGGCAGTGTGTTGAACATCTGCTTATCCTCTTCTTCCATCCTCTCCCCTCCCTTAAGGTTTATTGCTAATGTTTGTGTCTTCTCTTTATTGATTTTATACCCTTTCTGCCTTCCAAACTTTTCAAACATGTGCCATAACATTGTCAGCCTCTCCCCTTGGTTTACCAATGGAACCAGAATACCATCTGCAAACAAACATACTTTTTTTTACCTCCCCTTCAAGGGTATCTTTGCACAGCTGACCTCCTCAGACAAATAGCCAGGGGCTCCAGGTACAGGATAAATAATAAGGGGACAGAGGGCACTCTTGCCTCATACCTTTCCCCAAACTAAATTCACCCTGCAATCTTCAGCTATTACCCAGTCCTTCACTCCCATGTATACCTTCCTCCCAACGTCCATGACCCTCTCTAGTATCACATCTTTTCATCAGCTCATATCCCTATTTCACTCAGATGCCTTCTTTGCATTCAATGACAAGATCACTAACTCTTTGTGAGTCATCTGCACATCTTATAACATTAGTGTCTATCACATTATCTACTGTTCCTTCCTACTCCTCTATCCCACACTGATCCCCATGAGAAATTCCCTGCATGATCACTGCCACTTTACTGACAACTACAGTCATAAAAACCTTGAATAAATACAGATATTGGTCTGTAGGAGGCTGAAAGGCAAACATCTTTCCCCTCCTTTAAAATAATTGTGATAACTGCCTCTTTTCATGATTGAGGAGGTGAATCCCCACTCAGTAATCTATTAAACAATTCTCTCCATATCTGTATCACCTGTTCTTTCTCCATCGCCAAAACATCTACTGGGATCCCACGCACCCTCAGTAATTTCCCACTTGCCATCTAGCTTCATATAATTTTTAGTTCCTCTTTTGTAATTTCCCCTTCTAATCTCTCCTTCTTTTCTTCTCTTTACCCATGTAGCTCTATATGCTCCCACCATTCCTCGTGGTCAGAAGCATAGCAAGGGTGAGGCAAAGAGGGAAGCCGCCTTGTGCACAAAGTGTTAGTGGGTGCAATCAGGAAGTGCAGTTCCAGCATTCTTTCTGTATAGGTATTTCTGAACTCCTCCAACATTCTCCCTCATGTCCTCACTTTCTCTTCATTACCCTCAAGCCTTACTTAAAAAATTGTTTGGTTGCTGCTTAATCTGCACTTGAGATCTGCTTTTGTTGTGCTTTTACATTAAGAAATTCCAGGATTATCCATTTTGTGGCAGAAATTGTTTACCTGGTCTCTCTGAGTTGGGAAGCACACCAGCAAGCTCAAAGAGTGGTTGATTATTGCCTAGAGAGCATAGGGGTCAGATTTCAAGCTTTTGTCTCTACCATAAATTAGGCAAGTTTGCAAAGAGCTGCCCACCCAACAGCAGCAGTTAGCAGTCCCCTGTATAGTAGCAAACATCTAGAGAGTGAAATTTCCCTTAACACAAGAACCAGTCTAGGAGACCCCTCTTAAAACCCAAGCCTTAATCTTAAAACAGCCCACACTATTACAAGTCCAGACAGCATGGATATGCAATTTGCAAATGTTTCTGTGGCCAGTTTGGTAGAGATGCATATCCTCAGACAATATAGCAATTCTCTTTGATTCTCAGACAACCAGTACCAGTTAATCATTAAGAAAACAAAACAGTATGTGAGAGATATAAATATACAACTATCTTGGAGGCAAAAATCTTGCATAAAAATGAGGTTGTTAGAAATACCCACTCTACAGCCCTCCCACACATTGCTTAGCACACACAGAGATTGTCTTATGCTGAGGTGCTTAAAAGAAACCTTCACAAAACTCAAAGATCTCAAAAGCCATCTAATGGCAATGCTGCTCCTGATCAATTACTTAAACATACACCAAAAGCAAAACCAAATATCTCACATAAAACTACATCAATAGGAGGACATGGTCAACAGATCACAGTGCTTTGTCAAGGATGGGCTGCACCTGCCCCCCCCCCCCAGGTTTTCTGATATTAGCTAAAACTTTATCCACTCCCTGAGACTTTATTAGGCAATGCCAAAAAGGCAAAACTACCAACAAAAAATCTCCAAGCAACCTTAAGGTGTTACTGCTTGGTGCCAGGACCATAAACAAAAATCTTTACATCTCTTCAAGCTCTCCTCACTCTGGAAAATGTAGGCATTTGTGCCGTGAACAAGACTTGGTTTAAAGCTGTAGAAAGTACTCCGACAGTGCAAGACTACAGTGCCTTCCACACATTTAGACCAAAACAGTGCAGACTGGGGCCGAAAGTGGATGTGTCTCGATCTCCATTAGCAACAAACATACCTACTAGTTGGTTAAACAATATGATACCATGGAGCTCATCTGCATGTGTCACCATAGATAAGGTCCCTCACTATATCAAGGCTAGCTACAGGGCACCATTTATACCCTAGAGTCTCACGACTCTTACCTAAGCCTACTAGAGGCACTCACCATCCAACCAAATACCCTATTCATGGGTGAATTCAACTATTACTATATAGACTGAGAAATGTACACTGCCTCAAACTCACAGGGGCAATGCTTCCTAGATTTTACTAACACAAACACCCTGGAACAGCTAGCGCACACTCCAACCAAAGAATCAAACATACTGGATCTGGTACTCACCAACATGATAGAGCGTTAGCCCCCCCACCACGGCCTAAAATCAATGCTCCTCTAGAGAGGTCAGATCACAAAGCTGTCTCCTTTGAAGTAAAAAACAATCCAGAAAACCCAGCTAAGCCAGTAACAATTAGAAACTATTCTAAATCAAACCACATCCTATTAAGTGACAGTCTGCCAAGAGTCAAGGCTTCCCCTAACCCCGAGACCAGAGCTACCTATGCAAAATTATTCAGAGTCCCCATACAAACATGTGAATGGCTGCATGGAGGCTGCTGTACCTACCAGAATTAACCCCAAAGCAAACATGAAAAAAAATCCCTACTGGTGGAATCCTCACCTAAACAGGGTATATAATAAAAGGGGAAAACTTATGGCCAAAATCAGGAAGAGTAACTCCCTTAAACATAAGTGCTCTCTTACAAAAGTAAAAAAAAGAAACTAGGGGGTCCTAAAAGAAACTAAGAGATCTAATTAACTCCAACAAGGACAACTATTAGGTAAGGATAGCCTCACAGGCTAATGACAGTCACAAGGCCTTCTTCATTTATGTCTGGAAACTTAAAGGCATCACACAACAGTATGCTGAACTGGTGGTGAATGGTGTTACCTTCACTGATCAGTGTGACAAAGCAAAATATACTGGCTGATAAATTTAGCTCAAACTTCACCAATCACTCTCCCCCCCCCCCCCCCCAGCAACACCAGGTGAAATCCCCTCCGGCATACGTCCTCCAGCTATTAGCTTGGACCATCAGCGGGCAGCACTCACTAAAGTCAAGATATCACTGAGTCCATGGATCCTGACAACATCTCTGGTTGTCTTCTGAACAGTCTAAAAAAAGAAGTTATGTTCTTACCATAAAATTCCATCTGTGTTGTATATTTTCATTTTTTCTTGACCTGTGGGTTTTGGATCTGACCTCAGATCTGACTCAGATGCTTTCCAAGCTCAAGATTCAATGTTCAAGCTCCTTCTCGCCATCTTATAATGACTCCTTCCCCCAGAATACCTCAAATCAAGTTTGCTAAAAATTATACAGCTAAGATATCTATATAGCTACAGAGAAAGAAAAGTGTTCAGGAGCTTAACACATGGACTACAGGAACTACAGCTCCTGAGAGAGAGAGAGAGAGAGAGAAAGAGACCAAATCTGTTAGGTCAACATGGAAAACAGGCCAGGGGAAAGAGGGTGGAAAGGCTGAGGAAGAATGAAAATAGACAACACAGATGGAACATTATGGTAAGAACATAACTTCTTTATCTGATCAGAGGCACAGGAAAATAATTTTCTTGGGTGGCAAAAGCCAGGGAACCTTTTTGGCTAGGCTTATATAGGCCCCAGGGCCGATAGCCTAGTACCTACATATGAATCTATGAACCTATGTTCTCATTTTCATTCATTGCTTGACATGTGGGACAGAGTCTCCAGCTACACAAACCTGGGTGGCCCTCAAAGAAGGATACTCTGAACTGTGGAGCCAAAAGCAGCTCTATTCCTGGAAATGATGTCTAGTTTGTAATGAGAGATAAAGGTATGAGACCTTAATCAAGAGGCAGCCGCACAGATATCATCAATTGACATTCTGGAGGAAAAGGCTTGAGAAGTTGCCATAGATCTCATTGAATGAGCTTTGACACGCCCCAGCAAGGGGCATACCTTTTGATGAATAAACAAAGGAGATGTAATCTCAAAACATCTGTCCATAGTAGGTTTAGTAATTGCTGTGCCATTCCTCATGTCTGAAAAAGAAATAAACAGCTGGTCAGATTTTCTAAAGGTTTTTTTTCCTGTCCAGATAAAAATGTAATTGCCTATGAACATCCAGTAGATGCCGTGTGTTTTCTCTCTTATTCTGAAAACTGGGGAAGAAAACCAGGACATAAATGGACTGATTGATATTGTCTTCTGTGGCCACTTTAGGTATAAAGGAAGGATTGTTCCATAAGGAAACTCTGTCCTTATGGAAGATTAAATAAGGAGGTTTAGTAGAGAGGTCTTGGAGCTCAGAAACTCTTTTTGTTGATGTAGTCACAACTAAAAGGCCATTCTCCAGGAGAAAAACTTCAGATCCACTTTAGCTGCTGATTCAAAGGGAGGAAGAACCGAGCCTTGTAAAATTAAAGTAAGATCCCAAGAAGGGGTGGGATCTTTGACTGGAGGACAAAGTAAGAAGGTGCCCTTGAGAAAAACCTTAAATAGTTTGGAAGAAGCTAGGGTAGCACAGTTTCCCCAATGTGGGAAAGTGAAATGGCTGACAGCTGGACCTTCACCATGGAATAGCTGGCTCCATTCTGGAAGAGAAATGCCAAGAAGCCAAAAATCACAGGAACAGGAGACGTAAAAGGATCTATCAACTTCTACTGAGCCCAAATAGAGAACATTTTCCATTTTGTCATATAAATCTTCCTATAAGATTCTTTGTGAGCCAATATCAGGATTTGTTGGACCAAAGTGAAAGCCTGGAAGGTCTAGCACCATCACTGGAACTGAAGAAACCATACAGTCAATTTTAAACCCTGAAGGTTCAAATGAGTCAGTCCAGAAGGGTGGGACAACAGGTCTGGAAGAGATTCCAGCATCCATGGCAGACAAAGTAGATGAGATCAAAGAAAAGTGAACCAAACATGGCAAGGCCAGAAAGGAGCAATGAGTATTACTTTGTTCTTCAACCAATGAGCTTTCAAAAGATATTTGGGAATCGGAGTAATTGTGGAAATGCATGGAGTAGACCAGGAGGCCAAGCATGGACTAGAGCATCTCTCAATGGCTGTCCCTGAGGAGGGATCAAGGCAAAGAACTTGCATTTGTTGTTGAGGGGTGAGTCAAAAAAGTCACAGCAAGGTTGACCCCACTTGTGGAAAATCATGTTTGCCAATGACTGATTCAGAGACCACTTGTGAGACATCAGTACAGTTCTGTTGAGCCTGTCCACTGGAACATTGGAATTCCCCAGAATGTGCGCAGCGACTAGAAAGTGGTTGGTAGAGATCGCCCACTGCCACACTCTCATTGGTTCTCAGCACATTGTGTAGGATCTGGTTCCCCCTTGCTTGTTGATGTACTATACAATGGAAATACTGCCCCTCTGGATCGCAATGGTCCCCAGAGGAAGAAAGCTGTGTACTGCTTGCAATGCCAGAAGAACTGCTCTCATCACCAGACGTTGATGTGCAAATTGGTCTCCTGAGATGTCCAAGTCCTTTGGACCACCTGTCCCAGAAAATGCCCCACCTCACCCCAACTGGGAGGCATCTGTGGTCAGTGTGGTGTTTGGTGGGGGAAGAATGAAGGCATGACCCTGGTAGACTTCCAGGGAATGAAGTCACCAGAGAAGAAAGTCTTTGCAAACCCTCAACAATTTTATAAGGGGAGATAGAGGATGCTGATGTTACGATCATTGAACTGATAACATCCACTGTAAGATTCGCATGTGTAAGCATTTTGTGAGTAGTAGTGTTATCACGGCAGCCATAGAAACTAATGCTCTTAGAACTAGTTTCACTGGAGTAGATGGGATTGCTAGGATTTGAGACATGAAATCTTACCATAGCCACCCTGTCTGGAGGTAGAAAGGCCATAATTCTGGTTGTTTCCAAACCAACTCCAATAAAAGTTATTATCTGAACAGGATTGAGCTGTGATTTTTGTGTGTTTACAGTTATTCTCAGAGTGGGAGCTACTTGTAACAGGTAATCCCTGGCATGAATGAGTAAATGCCTGGTTGAAGTGGTTAGGAGCCAGTTGTCAAGATAAAGAAACACATGGAATCCCTGCAGCCTGAGATTAGCTGCAACTACTGGCACGCATTTGGTGAACACTCTGGGGGCTGTAGTGAGACCAAATATGTGCACTCAGAACTGGTAATGATGGGCTCCCAGCCTGAAATGAAGGTACCTTTTGGAGTGCCTCTTCATTTTGATATGGTATACACATTCTTCGGGTCTGTTGAGCACATCCAGTCATCCATCTTCAGAAGAGGTAGGCTGGATTGGATTGTGACAATCCTGAATTACAAGTTTTTGACTGATTTGTTCAGGGATGTTAGATCCAAAATTGGCCTTAGATCCTCCATTTTCTTTGGTACTAAAAAGAACCTTAAGTAGATGCCCAATTCAGCTTGATCAGGAGGGACTTCCTGGATGACTGTTTTTTGGAGCAGCTTTGTAATTCTAATGCTGCTGCCTCCCTCTGATTGGGTCGCACATGTGACAGTTACGTTTTCAGTTTGGGAAGATTTAAGAAGGGAATGGAGTATCCTCTGGATATGATCCTTTGCACCCATTTATCATTTGTGATGTATATCCAGGCTTCTGGGTGGAAGGATAAGAAACCCCTGACTGCTTCCAGAGATGGACAGTCAGACAACCCTTCAGGAAAAGTATCCCTGAGAATCCTGATAGGGACCTTGAGATTTCCTGAACCACAGTTTTCTTCCTCCATGCTGATTCCTGAAAAAGGATATTTGTTGAATGCAAAAATGGATACTGGTGGCAGACAAGGTCTTCCCATCCTGCTCACTGAGGGAGAGTGTGTCACGAACTGTGGGGCCAGAGATGAACCATCAAAGGGTGTGTTGACAAATGATGCCTGAAAGATTCTGCAAAGTTACACAGCCACATCCAGGCATGATGCTTAATGACAATGTCACAGCTGGCAGGGCTAGCTGTGTCTTCAGCCGCATGGGCAATCAATCACATGGAAGAATTAGAAATCAATTGAAGAGTGGCCATTCTGGAGTAAAACACCTTGCATTTCTCTTCAGACATGGACTTGGGGACCGAGCTAAAGAGTTCCTTGATCAGGTCCCTCTGTAGCCTACTAAAATGGGATAAACAGTTCAGTGTTCATAACACAAAAAGGAATGAAGCATAAACACTCTTGCTGAACCTGTGCAAAGCCCTAGACTCCTTGTTAGGGGCATGGACAGAGTATCTCTCCTAAGCTAGCTCCTTTTTTGGTGGCTGCAGTGACAACCATGGCTTCTACCAGCATTCCTTTAGTCCAGTGGGGTTTGTCCAAGGGAGCACTTAAGATCTTGTCAGCTTGCTTGGGTATGGGCTCTATGGTGTCCAGATCCTTCCATACCCTGGTGGAAACTAACCCAGTAAGAGCGTCCACTGGGGGGATACCCAGGATGTTGACAGGCTGGTGCTGAAGGCCTCAAAGAAAACTGACTCCTCTGAGTTAGGGCTTTGGGGGAACCATCCACCCTTCTGGTGAAGGATTTCTAGGATGTCTGCAAAGGAGACATTATCAGATGGATATCTGGAGGACCCTTCCCATTCCTTGAAGTCAGTGTCAAAAGTGACAGATTCTTGCAGGGAATCCATATACCTCCTTTTACACCTCTTCTTCTGAGGGACCTTCTCAGTGAGATACGCTGGGGAGGTGTTGAAAGAAAAATGGCATTTCACATTGGGAAGAGGTTGGGGGCTTTGCAGCACTGTCTGACCCTCAGGAAGAGGAGAGAACTCAAGGACAGACTCCATGGGGGGTGGGGATGGGATCCGATAGTTGGAAAACTAGAAATACCCTAGGATGGGTGAGGACCCTCTCCACCACCTTGAAGGCAGATGGAGTGTGAGGATCTGAGAGTCGTCCCTCCAGAGCCAAAGCCATCGGAGCAAATATTTTCTGAATCCCTGACACCCTCTGGTCTGAGGGGGGAGTCGGAGCAGAGCTATCGAATGCCAAGGCTCTGAAGGGAATCAACAGCTCTGAAAACCTTATAGTAAAAGTCAACCCTCCAAACTCAATGTCTAAGCTTCAGCTCCAAGATTGATTGGGCCCCAAAGCCATCAGTGCCAAGCATGGTAGGGAAACCATCAGACTTGAAGTGGAAACAACTATCTATCTGGGTTCTTGGGGCCATTGGACCAGACAAATCCAAGCCAGGAAGTCAGATCAGAGAAGGAGCCATGGGACAAAAAGAGGAATGTCTACTCATGGATCTCTTAGGGGATGGTGCCAGCACTACCTCCATCAGAATCTGCACCTTGAGAAATTGTCTCATCAGTCTATCTACCTTGGGCTCAGACAAGCTACTGGTAGACCTGAGAGAGGAAGGTGTAGAAGGTGGTCTGGAAAATGGGTTGGGTGAGGCATCCTTGGGAGGAGTGCTCTGAGCTGAAACACCTGGTTCAGAGGAAACAGTTAGAGCACTGAGGTGAGGGAGCAGTCATCACAATCACCTGATTTGACGACCTTGTTCCCAAAGGTTTTTGCACCTTTCTAGGTGGCTCTGAGGAGGAGCCCTCAGGAGAATGCTTCCTGTGTTCCCTGGCCTCCTTGGCCTTTCTAACAGGGGTTTGAGCCCCTTAAGTGGAAGGCATGCAGGGAGTGGAAGGGGGACATAAGCCCTTTAAAACCAACTTATTGCTGTGGTCCATAAGAGCTCGCAGATTAAAACCACCACATATCTTGCAAGAACTGTCTAAGTCAGCAAGGCCTAGACAGTAAACACACTCCCTGTGGGCATCAGAGAGGGGAATATTATGCCCATATCAAGTGTATTTTTAAACCCCAAGGGTTTATTAGGCTTTTCAGCCATGTTAAACCATTAAAAACAGGGGGAGAAGGAAAAGAAGGAATAGAAGGAAAAAAGAGAGAGCTGGAAAACATGGAATAAACCCACAGAAAACTTCACTAAATTACTTTAACCTACAAAAGGAGGCTTTATATATATATATATATATTTATATTATATGTATAAGGAGTTGGAAGTTGAGGAGAGGAAGGAATGAAAGGAATGGCAGAAGCCAACTTACAGAACTTTGACAAATTCAATACTGGAGCAACACAATCCCAATGCTTTTTTGGTGAGCAGCAAACGATATCTGAGCTATTCTGGGCAAAGGAGGCATTATGAGATGGAGAGTAGAAGCTTGAGCAGTGAATCTTGGGCTTGGAAAGTGGCCAAGTCAGATCCGAGGTTGGATCCAAAACCCACAGGTCAAGGAATGGTTGAAAATGACATCAGATCACGGCCTGTCAGGACCACTTGACACTCTTCAACTACAGCCTTAAAAAACAGCTATGTGCCAACAGAATGGAGGACTGCAGTCATTCCCCTCCAGAAGGGTAGACCATCAGCTAAGAAATTAACATGGAAATAATAAATAGGGGCATTGCTAACTTGCAGACACTAGATTAATTCCAGAATGGCATTGTCAAGTGAAAGTTATGCATATTTAACCTGGTTAGCTTATCTGAGAGGGTCACCAATTCAATGGATGAGACTAAAACAGTGCATAATGCATTACATCTTGACCTGGCCAAGACATCTGATTCAGTACCCCACTCAGACATTGTTGACTAGCTGTCTGAGTTAGTAATTATTCGCTATATAACTCACTGAATTGCCAGCTGGCTCACAGACAGGACCCAAAATGTCATTATCTGTGAGACCATCTACACCAAGAGACCAGTCACCAGTGGAGTACCCCAGGGCTCCTTGCTGGGCCCGCTCCTATTTGGCATCTACTTCTCAGAAGTCAAGGCTAATGCTCAAGGCCACTGGCTCACCAAGTTCACAGATGACTGTAAATCAAGAGCTGTTATAGATTCTCCCAAGACAACAACATCTTGCAAGAGAGTTTAACACAGACAAATGACTGGTACCAAAGTGATGGTCTAAAACTCAATGTTAAAAAATGCATTATACTGCCCTTTGGGAAACTGTCTACCCAGGTTAATTACTAGATCGATAAAATACCATTAAGAGTCAGCCAGTAGTAGGGGATCTGGGAGCATAAACAGACAGCAGTATGGCCTTTGCTTAACACATAGCTAAGATAATAAGAAAATCATTCTATATCACCCAAGTTATAGTTAAGGGTATGGCATCCAGATCGAAGGAAGCTATAGTACCACATCACTTGGCCATCCTCAGACCTATCATTAAATACAGTGCCCCCTTTGGCAAGTATCTAACCAGACACTTGCAATAGTTGGAATGCCTACAAAGGTTTCTTATTAGGAGAGCTCAGGGCATGAATACACTCTCCTACACTGAGGCTGTGTCACTGTACTCAGTCTCCTACAGGCCACCAATATAGGATCTTTGCCTGGCTTACAGGGCTTCCTTAGATCCAGCACTGATGGATTTATTGCACATGTGCAAAACAAACAGCACTAGAAACACCAGATCCAGGGATCTGAACTTCACTTGTGACATAAGCAGAACGTGCTGGATAGACAGATATGTGTCCCAAAGCATTGCCAAACTATCGAACAAGCTCCCCATCCATGTAAAACAGAGTTCATTCCTGACTCTATTCAAACAAAACCTTGACACTGGATGGAAAATTGTAAATTTACTCCAGCTTGAGCTGCATGTCCCTTATGGACAGAGACTGTCAATAAGAAACGATGTATTCTGAATAACACCATCTCTTCAAACCCATAGTTATCTTCTCACTAACATGCCACTAGTGTAAATGTCCACGATACTCGAGGATCTAAATGGTTTAAGGTGTGCGGCTAGGATTGTAAGGACCCTTGTGGTCATTAGCCTAGTAAAAAGTCATGAACCTATAAAATAACTCTCTCTCCGTGACCACTTGTTTCATTCTTATTGCTAAATGTATTTATTTATTGACATTTGTTCACTGGGAAAGTCTGACTGGGTCACAAGAGCCCATTTTCAGCAGAGGCCCTGGGAGAAAAGCTCCACTTACCAGAGAAAATAAAAATATTCAAACACATTACATTAGAGGCAGTGGAAAATTATACATTTCAAAAATAAACAACAATACTGTACGGCATACAGATATACTAAAATATGTTACAAAGAGAACAATGAGAAAAAGCAAACCAAAACACTATATACAATTCTGGAAAGTGTCCTTTCAGTAATTCACAGTATATTTACAACTGAACTAAACTCATGACCCTCTTATTACTAAAGGGGAGTGAGATTATGATAGAGTAGTATAAATGGGGAGGAGGTGATAGGAAAGGGTTATGTAAAGTGGTAGAGAGGGTAGGATAGCCAGGTGAGGATGAGAAAGTAGAGATGGGTAGAGAAGCTGTACAGATAGAAGAGAAGAAAAATAGACAAGTTTTACATTCAACCAGGGGTACAGCATGAGCAGAGCCATGAGTTTAATAGGTAGCCCTTCAGAAGATGCTTGAAGGAAGGATGGTAGGTTGCAGTTTTAACAGCAAGTGGAGTAGAATCCCATTTTCTGGCAACAGAGTAGCAGTAAAGGCTAATTCCAATTGCTTTTTGGGGGTTATAGATGCTGAGAAGGTGTTTATCATTAGAACAAAGGGGTCTGATTGGGTGATTGGAAGGAAGAATAGAACTTTGTGCAGGGCAGGCATGGGGTTTATAAATGATGCTGTGGGCAGTAGCTAATTGTACAAAGTCCAGGTAGTGGGGTAGTCCAAGCCAGTTCAGACTTTTAAAGGCCTTGCAGTGACGTGTATAGTATTTTTTTATTGGTAGTAAATTAGCAACTTTGTTGCAGCATATTTCAAGTTTACTTTTAACTGATAACCACAAGATGGTAAGGGCAGAGGCACCATATAAGAGTTCCCTGCTCTGTTCAACTTCATATGTTCTTCTCTCTGTAAGTGTACTTCTAACAAAATCTCAAAACCTAGCCCTAACATCCTGATGTACTGAAAACTCTATCTCTTTTCACATGGTTGGTCACTCCATTAGCATTCCAACTTGTTGCCCTTAACCCCTCACCTTCCTCTCAAACCTGCCTCCCTTGTCCTCTTACTTCACTCCTACTTTCTATTTTCTGCTTTAATCATCCCTTTCCCTTCACCTACCTTCCACTCTATTCCATCACTCATTACTTCTTTTTGGATTCTTCTCCACAAAGGCCCTAGCGTATCTAACATACCCTAATACATTTAAAACACGCATATCCTAAACTATTTATCATCACCCCCTGTCATTTCCCCTATTTTCACAACTATATACAATTATTTTCCTTTTCCTTCTAAAATCAAGGATTACAAATCTTTTCTACATCTTTCAGCCTCCCATTTGTCAGTCATTACTATAGCTGTTGCCTCGGCATGGATGGGTGTCCCTCCCTCGTCTGTTAAGTCATCTACTACTTCTCAGCACTGTCTTCCTTACTCTTTCCCCACTATCATCCTTCTCCTACACTGCTTATGTCTCTGTACTCGCTCTTCTTGGATATTAAACTGAGAAAACCACTACTGCGTTTGATACTAATTAAACACCATCACACACCTGCCATATACTTATATATTTTAAAGCTCCCCTTTCATTTACATTTATTAAGCCATCTATCTCATATTCACTGTCTCACACATGTCCTGTTACCCTCTTTAACATATCAAAATTGTGTATTAATTGTTCTTACACAAATACTGTAGTGTGTGGATAACAGGCCTGTTCAAACTCTTTAGTTAACAGGAAATGCAATGACATACCTCCTTGAAAGGTAAGACACCTTTGATCATTATAAGTAAAAAACTAAGAGCTCTCATAAAATCATGCAAGGCAAATTTTGAGAGAAAAATCGCCAAGGACTCAAAAGACAATCATAAGGCCTTCTTTAGCTATGTTAGAAACCTAGGAGGAAACTCCCAGATATGCTCAGAATTAGTTCAAAATGATGTGAAGATTACTGAACCTACACACATTGCCAACATACTGGCTGACAGGTTCAGTGCAAACTTCTCCCCCCCCAAAAGGAGAGATATCTATACCAGAGGATTGTAGCCCCCAAAACATCTCCAACGCCCAGGTGAAAACTGCTCTCTCCAAAGCAAAAAACACAGCATCCATGGGACCGGATGGTGTCCCCGGCTGTGTGCTCCACGAACTCAATGAGGAATTAAACCCGCAGTTAGGACAGCTGTTTAATCTTAGCCTAACCTCAGGATACATACCCAAGGAGTGGCGCACGGCGACTGTGGTCCCACTTCACAAGGGCGGTGCCTCTACCGACCCTGGAAATTACCGTCCCATTAGCTTGACAAGCCTTATCTGCAAAGCCATGGAGAGGATCATAATGGAACTCATAAATAAAGACATAGGGAACTTGCAAACTTTGGATCCAACCCAGTTTGGCTTTGTCAAAGGCAGATCATGCCTTTTAAACTTGGTTGACTTTTTCGAGACAGTCACCAAGGCCATTGATGAGGGAAAGGCAGTCCATACAGCCTACCTTGACCTGGCAAAGGCCTTTGACACAATACCCCACTCAGGCATCATCGAAAAACTCATCAGCTTGAATGTAAACCCATACATCACAAGATGGGTTGCAAACTGGCTAAGTGACAGAACCCACAGGGTCAGAGTTGCTGGAGCCATGTCAGACTCAAAGCCTGTCACAAGTGGTGTCCCACAGGGCTCAGTCCTGGGTCCACTCTTGTTCGGCATCTACTTTTCTGAAGTACAAGCAAACACAGGAGGGTTATGGCTGACAAAGTTTGCAGATGACTGCAAACTGGGCCATAGTCGAAAACATATCTGACACAGATATCCTTCAGAAGGGCCTCACAGAAACGGATAACTGGTGCCAGAGCCATGGCCTAAAGTTAAATGCCAAGAAATGCATAGTCATACCCTTCGGGAAAAACAAGGTTACCCCTAGCTACCATATAGGTGGCAATCCACTGAGCACAGAAGTAGTCATCAGGATCTGGGGACCCAGGTTGACAGTAGCCTTTCGTTTGACACTCATGTTGCTAAAGTAGTTAGGAAAACCTTCTACATTGCCCACCTGATCATGAAGGATTCACATCTAGATCAAGGGAGGTCATCGTCCCCTTGTACTCATCACTCATTAGACCTATGATTGAGTACAATGCCCCATTCGAATGTATCTGACCCGACACCTGCAGCAGCTGGAAAGGCCCCAAAAGTTCCTCACCAAAAGGATAAAGGGTCTCAAAATATGTCTTATGCTGCCCGACTGAAAGAACTCCAGCTCTATTCAGTCTCATACCGCTTGCTCAGAGCTGACCTGTGCCTGACATATAAGCCCATGTCAAACCCAGATTTGATGAATATGCTCCATCTCAAAAATCTAGATCCCTCAGAACCACAAGGGCGGGAGACTTAAACC